>NW_021604616.1:5532430-5536293 GCF_004785775.1 Grammomys surdaster | reverse complement strand
TATCTATCTATCTATCTATCTATCTATCTATCTATCTATCTATCTATCTATCATCTATCTTCTATCTATCTAATCTCTGAGTTGCCAAAGGACACAAGGTCATACTCCTGTTCTTCAGTGACATTTGACACCTTTCTGAATTTACAAATTTTGATGCAATCACTTCTGGGAAATGCTTTTAGTTCACAAAGTCAAGGCAAAAGAATAACTGCACATATTTCATCTCAAGACCAATCAACATATCTGAGTAAAAATGATGTATTTTTATTTTACAATCAGTGAAATGGTATGATGGTTAAGAGCACATATTGCTCTTGCAGAAGAGCCAAGTGTAGTTCCCACTCAGCCAAGTGCTGGGGTGCCTCACAACTGCCTGCAGTCCAGGCCTAGGAGAATCTGATCTTTGGCCTCTAGGGACACCCACACTCATGCCATGCACTCATACACAGAAACGTTTAATTCTGTCTAAGACTGTGTGTGCATATGTGTGTGTCTCTCTGTGTGTTTCTCTGTGTGTATAGTGTATGCCTGTGTTTATGTACTGTGTGTGTCTATGTGTGTGTCTGTATATTTGTCTGTGTGTGTATATATCTATGTGTGTCTGTGTATATATTCTGTGTGTGTCTGTGTGTTTGGGTCTGTGTGTGTCTCTCTGTGTGTATGTCTGTATGTATATGTTTGTATGTGTGTGTATGTGTGTGTGAGTCTGTGTGTGTATGTCTGTGTGTACATATGTGTATATCTGTGTGTCTGTGTGTGTTTGGGTTTGTGTGTATGTTTCTGTGTGTCTGTATGTGTATATGTGTGTGTGTCTGTATGTCTCTGTGTATATGTGTGTATGTGTGAGTATATGTCTGTGTGTATATGTCTGTGTATATATGTCTGTGTGTATGTGTCTCTGTGTGTAAGTCTCAATGTGTGTACATCTATACAGGTGCTCATAGACCCCAGAAGAAAAGGTCAGAACCCAAGGCATTATATTTGCATGCAAGAAGTTGTGAATCACAGAATGTGAGTGCCAGAACTGAGTTTGTGTCCTCTGGCACATCAGTACATGCTCTTACCCACAGGGCCATCTCTCTTACCCCTTAATTATAAAATGACTGATACTGAATTTCTACATTGGTCCATTACATCAGAAGGATAAGCACTACTGCTAGTAGTGCTCATTCAGAGAAATACATCTGCTTGTGTTTAAGACTCCATCAGGGTCCTGGTCTCCCAGTAGTACAATGCTGTGAGGACAGTTTGTCTGGAACATTCTCAATGATAGAGCATTCCGCGATTCATGCACGCCATGGCTGGCATCATTTTGGGTGGGCATGCTAGACTCTCATATTAAAGTGACAACTGAATCAGGTTAGGATGAGTTAGCTAAAATATTGTCAGGGTAGGAGTAGTGAGGACAGCCCACCAAGTTTCATTTAAGTGTTTTGTTACATAACCTAGTGTTATGCTGCCTGCTTGGGAAAATATCACCTGAAAATTTGATTTCCTTATTAAACATTTTAAAAGTTTAACTTGACACTCGATGACAGCTAGCGTAAAGAAGTGCAAGGAAAAATAAAACCTCATAATGTGTATGTTTAAGTGACATGACTGGAATTATCTCAGACAAGATATATATTTTTATCATCAGAAAATAGACTTTTCACCCTTTCCTCTTGATTCATATAAATTTAATAAAATGGTTTTTAAAAAAGTGTGTGTGGGTCTGCACTTTATTATGTAAGTACGTCTGCATGGTGCTGCTTTTCTGTCTCTCACTTCATCAGAACTGGTTTTCATTTGGTCAGACCTCCTCAGCTGTGACGGTGTTGGGAAAAGGCATTTGCAGTTTTGCAATCATCTACTGAAAAGGGCTGTTTTCATGTAACTATACGTCTCTTGGAGACCAAATGGGAGATGGTTAATGTTAATAAATAAGGGTTTCAACATAAATAAAGCCCGAGCCTTGAATCCTACAGCCTTGATTAATTATTTTTTTTCTATGCCAAGCCAAATGGACTCATAAAACAAGCGATAAAGTTGTGAATTGTACACTTAGTTACAAATGCATTCAGAATAAATATGGTTTCTATTTGTCAATACAAATATTACAGTGCTGTGGGACTCAGCCTTAATCCATTACAATAGAGCAAAATACAAATATATGACCCTTGTGTGTAAAACACATTTGAACTGAAGTACTGCAGGAACAGATAACTTTGTCCTTTGTTTTAGATGCCAAAAATGTGTTTCAAAGCCCTGGAGGGTATGTTCAACTTACCTCCTTTCTGGTCTCCCACTGCCTTCCAGATGTGTGTGTGTGTGTGTGTGTGTGTGTGTGTGTGTGTGCGTGCGTGTGTGTGTGTGTGTACTTTAGTATTCATTCTGATCAAATGGAACATTACATGGTGATATTTACATAAGCAGTATCTACATTTAAGAATACAGTTTTTTATTAAGTAGATCTACTTTTTTTTACATGGAAAACTTCTTACTTCAGGGACTGTAGAAATGGTAAAATTTCATAAGGGACCATGCTAGCTGTTATTTTCATTGCTATGGTGTTATATTTACCATTTGAATATTTTGCACAGGTATTTTGGCTGAAAAATCATCTCACTTTGTTTAAGAGACACCATAATTGACAATAATGACAATAATAATAATGATGATGATAATAAAGATTTTCCTAGATTGGAAGGTGAACACAAATTTCAGTTTTTAAATTAATGAAAAACTTCAGCTACAAGTAAATTAATTCTGTTCACACGGAAAATAATGTTGATATAAATTTGTTCATAAACAAAATAATGTATGTGACAGTGAGAAGAAATATAAAACAATTTGAAAGATCACAAAATTCATGCTTGTTCAACAGAAGCATTTAGAATTACTTCTGTTTGGAATATTTTACTGTACAAAAAGAAAATATAATGTAAAATATTAATTATTATGGTTTTCCCTACTCTTAGCGGAAAAATCTATTTTATAATTATAGGATGCTGGCAAACTAGTTTACTCTTTAAAAAAACAACCTAAGTATGCAGCAGTACAGACTTTCATGCATAACCTGAAAATATGGATTATGTTTTATTTCTTCTTAGAAGATTTTACTTGTCCAGCCATCAGGTGTAGAGTGGATTTCCAAACGCTTTGTCCTTCCTAGTGTGGCTCATGCCTATCTATTTTCACTCAGCAGTCAATAATTTAAAGCTAATTCCTCTGCTTATTAATTGCACTTTGCATTGTTGGATCTGTCCTTAGAATGCTTTATATTACTATAACTACCCAGAAAATTCTAGCTCACTGTTTAGTTGCACTTCAAAAATTTTTGGTTTGAATGAGAATGGTTCCTAGAGAGTGACACTATTAAGAGTTGTGGCCTCCTTGGAGAAAGTGTATCACCAGGGTTGGACTTTGAGGTTTCAAATGCTCAAGCCAGGCCTAGTCTCTGTCTCTGTCTTTCTGTCTCTCTCTCTCCTCCTCCTCCTCCTCCTCCTCCTCCTCCTCCTCCTCCTCCTCCACTTCCTCCTCCTCCTCCTCTCTTTTTCTCTCCCAGCTGCCTATCAATCCAGATGTAGAACTCTTTGTACTTCTCCACCACGTCTGCCTGAATGCTGCCATATTTTCTGCAATGATGATAACACATTAAACCTCTGGACTGTAAACCAGTCCCACTTAAATATTTAATTAGATATTTTACTTTAGAAGAGTTGCCGTGGTCATGGTGTCTCTTCACAGCAACAGACATCCTAAGACAGAAGTTTACCTCTTTCATGAAGCATGAATCCTTCATTAACTTTATAGTTATCATTGTCCAGGTAGATTTTAGATCTTCCATCTTTGATTTCTCCTCCCCTCCCACTCCCCTCCTC
>NW_021604616.1:5416347-5532030 GCF_004785775.1 Grammomys surdaster | reverse complement strand
CCTCTCCTCTCCTCTCCTCTCCTCACCTCTCCTCACCTCTCCTCTCCTCTCCTCTCCTCTCCTCCCATCATTTCCATTATCACATTTTCATCCATGTTCTACATTTACCTGATCATTTCGTTTATTTGATCTTAATATTCATTCAAGACACAAAGAGTAATTTCTACTTTACTCCCATTAACTTAAATCTCAATTAATATGTGATAGGTAACGGAGCTCCTGAAGTAATGAAATTTATTTTGAAAACTTGGATCCAAGATACTCATTTTATGGATCCCTTCATTACTCCACATGACCGTTTTCGATATCCATAATCTATGATGTTTAAGTAGCAAATAAATATATAGTGTAAGCTAATATCCTATTTTTTAATGTATATTGGTCAGAATTTTTTAAAAAATTAGTTTTATTATTATTACTTTTGATAATTTTATACATGTATATATATAAAATTTCTACTTTCCTCTCTCCAATTCCTCCTGTATTCCTACATCTCTTGTTCAATTTCATGATCTCTTTTTATTTAAAATATAATTACATCATTTCCCTCTCTTCTTTCCTTCAAGCTATCAGACCTCCATACTCCCTCTCATAGCCTCCTTTAAGTATATATATTTAATATTATTACTATTAGTAAATATAAGCATATATATACATATATATGAATCTGTTGAGTTTATTCAGCATTATTCAGATGTGTATTTTTTAGGAATGACAACTCAGGAACCTATCAGCAATGCTTATCCATGCAGAAGATGGAGTCTCTCTCTCTCTCAGGTTCATTAACTGTCTTTAACTCTTTGTCCAGAGATGAGGCCTTTGGAGATTCCCCCATCCATGTTAGTGTTTTTGCTGGTGGTACCATCATGCAGGTTTTTTTAGGCACCCATAATAGTCATAGGTTCAGCTCCCTGTCATATATAGAAGACGTTGTCTCATAGAAGACGTCATCTGGTTCTTATAATCTCTATGTCCCCTCTTTCTTGATGTTCGCTGCGTCTTTGGAGTTTCTTTGAGGATATATCAGCTGAAGATAGATGTCTCAAAGTCAGTTCTTCGTGTTTAGAATTTCAAACCGTTATTTAAATATGAACTTTCATTTTTTATGTTCTGAATTGAGATGCTCAAAGGAATTTTATCTAAATTCTTTGTAGAAATATGAAAACTATAAGAAAATAACAATGGAGAAATTACTCACAAGATGACTCTGTGAACATGTATGTCCCACATATTTTGGAATGCCTTGGATGCACTGTTTGGAGTGTTGAATTCGTATGCACATACACTGTTGTTGCTTTAGCTCATTTTTAAAAGTTGAGAAATAAAGTAGATATACATATATGTCTGCATACACACGCTCTATCAATTTAAGTTAACCTTTTATAGTGTATAATTTTTTTCCACTATGAAGTTTTTAACTTCAAAATTAATTCTCTATATATCTTCTTGTGTTTTTCTTTTGTCAAGAAAATTTATTTTATTTTTTGTATTCCCATTATGTACATTTTATTATTGAAACAATGCCCTCATTAACCATTAATTATTCTCAATTAAACTTACTATATTACTGTTACTTCTTTTCAAAAGACCTAAAAGACCCAAGAGCATAAATTACTCAGATGTGACAAAAATCACAAATTGAAAATACATGTTTTTTGTTGTTGTTCTTGTTTCTGTCAGTTCATTTCCTTAAACGTCAAATCATGGAATATCTTCTTGTCTTTATGGCTACATTGAGTATTGGAAGTATTATACTTTCCATTAAGGTTGAGTTTTCTTTTTGTTTAATTGGATTTTGACATTATAAGATTCCCAACCACTGTATTTATCTTGTGAATTAAGCAAGAGCTTAGTTTTTACCTGCTTTATTAAGAATTAATATCTAATATTAATTAAGATTTGGATTAAAGTGATATAAATTTCTTTCCCACCTTATTCTATAAAAAAAGATTATGGGAAAAAATAATTCACACTCTCTATTGTTGATCTTAGAGCCTGAGCCTAGAAGGGAGGGCAAAATTATCATGGGAGGCAGAGGGAAAGAGGAAACTGGGTGGGAGAAGGGAAGAGGGGAAGAAAGAGGGGGACAGAAACAGGTATGGGGAGAGACAGGAGAGAAGCACAGAGGGCCAGGACAATGAATGAAAATATGTAGCAGTGTGGGGTAGGGGGTGAGAGAACTGCTATAAAATCTCAGAGACCTGGGATGTGAGAGGCTACCAGGACTCATGGGGATGACATTAGCCAAAATGGCCAACAGCGGGGAGATGAAACCTGAAGAGACCACATCCAGTAGCTAGACATGGTCCTCAATTGAGGCAGGGGATCACCCACCCATCTGCAAAATTTTTGACCCAGTATTGTTCCAGTCTAAAGGAAATGCAGGGAGAAAAATGGACCAGAGGCTGAAAGAAAGGCCACCCAGTGACTGACCCAACTTGGGATCCATCCCATGCACAGGCACCAAACCCTGACACTTTTACTGATGCCTTCTTGTGCTTGCAGACAGGAGGTCAAAACGGATGTCCTCTGAGAGGCTCTACCAGTACCTGACTGAGACAAATGCAGATACTAAAAGCCAACCATTAATTCAGTCAAGAACCCCTATGGAATAGAGGAAGGACTGAAGAAACTGAAGAGGATGGCAACCCCACAGGAAGAACAACAATATCAACTAACCCTGATCTCCGGGAGCTCCCAGAAACTAAGCCACCAACCAAGGATTATGGGCTGGTGTGTGTCCCAGGAATATGTATAGAAGAGGACTGTATGGTCTGGCCTTAGTGGAGGAGGAAGCCCTTAATTCTGTGGAAACTGGATTCCCCAGGGTCGAGGGATGCTGGTGGAAATGAGGTGAAAGTGGATGGGTGGATGGGGAAATACTCTTTCAGAGGTGGGAGGGGCAGGGGGATGGGATAATGTACTCAGGAAGGAGGGACCAGGAAGGGGAACAACTTGTAGAATGTCAGTAAGATAAAGGAAAATAAAATCCACACTCTTGCTGGAAGTAGAAATAGTCAAAAAGGGAAGGGCAAGGGAGAATTTGTAAGGAGAAGGAAAGGTGAGAAGAAATTTGTCAAGCACAGTTTTTAAAATACAAATTTAGGAGGTTTTTGTTTTTCATTTTGATTTTGTTTTTGTTTTTTCACACTCTAGATTGTGTCTGAAGGCTGAGCTACAGCCTTTAGAGAGAGAATATAGCACATAGGTGATGAGGGGGAAGATGGTGGAACACGAAGGATTCATTGCGATCTCTCTTCTGGCCTACCTGTGATGCAGTCAAGGATGCCCAAATATGTCCTGGATATATGTGGTTAAGAACAAAATTTGGCATGGACATTTAAAGCAAAATACTAAGCAACAGGGTTCATCTATGACCAGTTATCAAGCCTTGGGGGAGAAGTTAGAGATGGGTGACCAGATCATTGTGGCAGAGGAAGAAGCGATCATGTTTGTGATGATCAAGAGAACGCTAGGTGCAATGAGAGAATGATGGCACAGAGTCTTAAAACAACAGGAACTTTCCTCAGAAGAGGAAGAATTGTCTTTCAATATCTGCAAGGATGACATAGATAGGTAGGTAGATAGATAGATAGATAGATGATAGATAGAGTGGGTGAGAGAGTGAGAGAGTTAGACAGAGACAGAGAGACAAAGAGAAAGAACAACTAAAATCAGGGCAGTTGAATAGAATTTCCTTGCCTGCTGATCTCTCCTCTTGACTCACATGTATATCTGAGGTGTGTAGAGTCATAGATGTAAAACAGGAATCCCAAGAGGAGGAGAAAAAGCTAATCTCTGCTTCCCTTCACTGTCTTCTTACCTACCAACTGAAAGTGGGGAAGGAGTCTAATTTTGGAGAGAGATAGATACACAGGCTATTATGTGCGTATATTCTCAAAAGCATTCAAATCCACAATTATCATCATGTCTTCTAGCATCTGTAAGTGAGATACTCATCATGAAGATGGATGTCTGGTCTGTACTGAGTGTCAAGAGAAGACTTCACACTGTCTGAGAAACTTTGAAGGGAATGTGAATTATACAGGTTGTTTCTGATCACAAGTTTTTAGATTTTTCTCAGTGTATAGTTACTTATTTATCAAAGTTTATGGATGTGCCTAACTAACCAGTGTTTACAAAGTGATCAGCATCCTTTCGTATTTTATCAGCCATACTCACATAAGTGTTTTGTCCTATTTATACCTACCCATAATTTCTTCTTTAATTGGCACGGTATAGCAATGTAACATCAATTGCAGGTACAGCTTTGTTGAAATGAAAACGTGTTTTAGTCAGACTCATATTATTAAAGCAATACAGAGAAGCTAACCACTAATTGGAACTTGCAAAATATATTTTTACAGATTGAAATGAAAAAACAAAATGTCATTTAAATGTTTTAATTGGTTTCAGTTTTACAAGTGCAAACCAGATGGTTTCTTTTCAAGTAGTTTACAATGTCTACGCTGCATAACTGAGTTACCAAGGCAGCTGTGATTGCTAACATTTACCTAAACAGAAAAACATGTCTCCTATTTGTTTGCTAAGAGTACCTGCTTGGGAAAAAAGAAAAGAAAAAATATCCCACAACTTTTCTTATTCTAGAAAGCATATTACTTCAATAAAAATAGTATAAATGTAAGCTATACGTATTAAGCTACATCACCAAATGATGCTAATTTTGTAGTCATACTTCTCTGCTAGGTGTTAAAACCAAGTAGTCTCTCTGGGTTTGTTCAATTTTATGTGTCTACCATAGTAAATTTTATTTATACTTTTAATGTGAAGAAATTGTTTTTATATTTATACTTCTGTTTCTTGGCCTCTTTAAACTGCTGGCTGAAATGTTATGGTTTATAAGCCACTGTTTGCTTCTAGAAGTGAATGAAGGTCTTCTGACTCTACCTTCAGTAAGATATTTTCTACATATTAACTGTAACTACAGTACTGGACGCAATGCCACTTCTTAAATTTCTATTAGAATCAATTAAGAAAGGACATGTTTAAGAAAAAATAATGCAACAAATTAAAACAAATTAAAGTAACATTATATATATGTACATATACACATGCGCCTACACATATATCTATACAATATATATATATATATATTTGCCATAATGAAAGACATTACCTTGTATAGGAACTTAAAAATTAAGAAATAAGTAAGGATTAATAACAGTAGGGAATAAGTGCTATTATACATCTTTCATCTGAAAGATAAATTGTCAAAAAATTTACATTTTGGAATAATACATTTTGGAATATTTACATTTTGGAACATTCTATCATAGTTATTTTACAATTCTCCTGAATAATCTTGATTTCTCCTGAATAAATCACAGATTTCATAATTGTTCTTGTAAAGGGATTCTTGTTTAGGGTTCAGCTAAACTGATGCTAGCTGAGATCTCGCACATACCTCTCCAAAGTTAGTGGTAGGCTCTGAGTGGGTGTGCTGTTGTATCATGGTCAAGGTAGGATGAAGCTCTCTGGGTGATCTTCACACATGTGGTAAGCTACAGCAGGCATATTTTCATGGTTATGGTAAGAGAGCAAGAACCAGAAGAAATCAAGTCCCAGAGCATAGGAACTGCATAGGCCCTGCTTGGGACATATTTGATAACATTCCAGTGAGCAATTGAAGTCATACAGTCAAGTCCAAGTTGAAGAAAAAGTAAAAATGTTCTAACCTTGATGGGGTGGGTGAAGAGTAGGGGCCACTCATGAAACCAGTGACACCCATTTACAAACTTTGTTCAGTTTACTTATAGTATTTCTGGATATGTATATTGTACTATACGATTTGTCTATTTATTTATTAATGCTTCTTTTTCTTTTTGCATTCACAAGCAGTGTTGTAATGAAAACTTACAGATAGTTAGTTTCATGAAGTTACCAAGAATCAATCATAATTGGCTATGCCTTACATTAAGTATGAAAGATTTTATGTGTACAAAAATGTATCCTCACTACTAAGGTCACATAGTTCTTCGTATTTTGTTATACTCATTTTAGAAAATGTTGCTTGTTGGCCATAAGAAATGGGAACAGCTATAGCCCTTCACAGACATACTATTTCCTCCTTTTCAGTGGCACCCACTACTCCAAGGCTGGTGTGTGTCCAGTGTCTGTTACCTATGTGGATTACATGCAAAAATCTGTACTGCTATTCACATGTTACCATGTATTTTATATTTTAAATCAAAACTATTGCTACCAGAGTCTGAAGCCAGAGGCCTGACTGGAAAGCTTAGAACGTTCCAGGACCTCCGCCTGCCTCTAAAGATCAAATGCACAAAAAATGAAGTAGGAAAGGGTTTGATTTTCAGTAAGGCTATCTGAAGGAGAAAAGTGAGAAAGGTTTTTTTTTTTTTTCAGGTTTGCCTCTCCATGATACTAACCATGGTCTCGAAGCTGTAGAATAATGGTACAAGTTTGGGGCTTCCACAGACGGCAGTCTCCGTTATGTGTAGTTGACCATTATCTCAAGGGTTACTTATGAAGACATTTGTAGGCTGTGAAATGTTGCTGTTGCTTCAGGGATAATTTTTGACTCACCATGGGATGTATATTGATCACATCTATTGTTCCTGGAATTTAGGAGATGGTGACTTAGAGAGGGGACAAAGGCAAGACAGAATTGATTAGAACATTGACTGGGCCTCCTTTGAGATTTTGCATAATGAGCAGAGTTTTATTGAACAGGATATTGAAAAAAATGTGTGATAATTTGATTACAACGTCAGCCTTGAAAATGAGAAGCTTGTTTTAGTCAAACTATTCTAACTTTGATAACGTGTAGTTTGACAGGATTATAACCCAATGTTTGAGCTATCAAAGGAGTCAGCCATAAGATGAAGGCAGAGATGCTAAACATTGACCTTAGCAAGAACAGACTGTAAGTTCCTGTTGTGGTATCACACTACATCTGAATTTCTGCAGATTTCACTTTATCAAACATTATATTTTTGAGGTTGAATCATATTAATAGATATATTTGATCATTTCCACAATCATCTAGTAATATTCTGTTGCTGAGATAGACCAGTTAATGTGAGGTAGATGGAAATGTCTGAATCTTGGCTATTTTTATGATTCCTCAATGACAATTTGTTCAGGTTCCTTGAGCAATTATATGAAATCTCATCAAGGCCAGGAGTTTAAAGGATATTTATTTGGTATACAGTTCCTTTTACTTCACATTAAAGAAAAAATAAAGTTATTGTTTGACCCAACACCTGATAGTGATCTGATGGTTCTGAATTTGTAGCTTGATGTTACTTAAATATTATTATAATTTTAAGTACATTTTCATGTTTACCTGATATTCTACTTTCTTGTCTTATTAGTCCATATATATATGTAATTGTTTGGTGATAAGCTTAGTTCTGTCTGTATCATACAGATTGAAATTGCATTGATTTGCAAGATTAATTATAGGGACAGTATCATATTCATGCCATTCATGATTATTATTCATAAACATGCTCTGATATTATATTTAAGATTTTATATTCCTTTAGATAACAATTTATTATTTGATAAAAGTTGGCAACATTTGTGTGTTTTATATTATAGGCACATGCATTTTTAAAATGTGTATATAGACAAGTATATGTAAGTGCATGTATGTACACATGCATGTGGAGGCCAGAGAATAACCTTGAATATAACTTCTTTGGAGTTTTTCACTTTGTGTGACACTGTGTTTTGACACAGGGTCTTACACTGGTTTAGAGCTTACCCAGTAAGCTAAGATGCCTGCCCAACAAGGATCTGCTTTCTGAATCTCTAACACTGGAGTCACAAATGTGGACTACCACACCTGAGTTTTTTACATACATTCTGAGAATTAGACTTAGATATCATGTGAAGAGCTTTACTGACCATGCTATCTCTCCAGACCAGAAAATTTCTTTGTTTAGTTTTCTTTGTCTAAAGGATTCATTACCTCCAAGAACGACTCAGGTGCCTTTGAATTAGCTAAGGATATCAAAATGGTGTCAGCTCTTTCATCAGGAACTAAAATCCAGGAGAGGATGAAATTAATATTTCAAGCTGTAAAAGTAAATAACTGCCTCCCAATGTTGATATATCTAGCAAAGTTTTCTTTCAGTGAAGACATAAGAGCATTTCAAGAAAAAAATGTTAAGGGAAGTATATACAACCAAGTCAAATGTTTTTGTTTTTCTTTTTTCGAGACAGGGTTCCTCTGTGTAGTCCTGGCTGTCCTGAAACTCACTCTGTAGACCAGGCTGGCCTCGAACTCAGAAATCCACATGCCTCTGCCTCTAAAGTGCTAGGATTAAAGGCATGCACCACCACTGCCCGGCGTAGTCAAAATATTTTTAAAGGAAGATTTTACAGAGAGTAATAAGAAGGACATTTTTAGCATGAGAACACATGAAAGAATGCACACTAGAAATGATGAAATGAACAAGGAAAGAATCTGTTATAGCTATTACAGCAAATAAGAAAGTTTCTAAAAGTAACAGGCTAAAAAGAAAATAAGTATCAGTAGATAAGCCAACTACATCACCTTGCCAAATTATTGAAAACAGCAAATAATGATCAATAGTAATCTTAAGAATAAGCCACTCCTATTTCACCACTATAATGGAACAGACTGAATGGCCATTATGGAAATAACCAACAACTTTTTTATTGGATTTAAGACCTTCTTCATGAGATGAAACCTGTATATGACCCTGCTAAGGTAGTAGATACCTGAATCTTTAGATAGGTAATTGGTTTATGGAAAATCTACTGCTATTTTTATGCTAAAGGAACATAGCAATAAGATTATTCTTAATGAGATACTTCTATAGCCCCATAACAGTGCCTCATTAGAGAAGCCTCATCAGAGAAGCTTCTCACAGTAGATGAGAAGTAACATAGAGATATACAACTGGACAATATACAAAGACTGAGAGTCTTTGGAGCTCTGCTCAGAAATAGAAAATCAGCACTGGGGCATCAGTGTGTGTATCAGTCACACTTTAGGGCAGGTCCTTTTCCTAGGAGTAGTTGGCTGACAAAAAATGGTTATTATAGATTTTTGTGTGTTTGTGTGCAATTTTTATTTTTGATTTTGTAGTCTTCTCCTTTTCCTTCTCCTTCTCCTTCTCCTCCTCCTCCTCCTCCTCCTCCTCCTCCTCCTCCTTCTTCTTCATTTTCTTCTCTCCTCCTCCTCCTGCTCTTCTTCCTTCTCCTCTTCCTTCTCCTCATTCTTCTTATTCATCTGTTGTTATTTTGTAGATTGTTTTGATGTTTGTTTTTGTTGTCTTTTGATAGAGAGAGAGAAACAGTTGGGTCAGGGGAAAGAATATGGTTGAAATATAAAAGATAAAAAAATAATTTTAAAACCACTATTACAGTGACAAAAACAAAACAAGAAACAAATATTTTGTCTTCCTAAAATATGATTAATTAGTAAAGACATGCAAAAACAGAGTGTCAAAGGATGGAAATCAACCTACCAAAAAATGGATCCCAGAAATAAGCAGACATAAATATTCTTATGTGTGGTAAAGGAAACATTAAAGAAAACCAGTTTGAAAAGATAGAGATTGCTACAACAGAAAGGGAACATTGCATCCAATGCATACAATCATACACATTTGTAAACCAAATATTGGTAATCTCAAGTTCATAAAAGAACACAAATAGCCATAAAAAGTAACACAGGTCCTGATACAAGAATAGTGGGTGATGCTAACACATACTGTCATATTCAGATACGTCTTCCAAACTAGTAACCAACCAAGAAATTTCAGAGCTAAATTATAACATAGACAAATTAGATTTAACAGATACCTACAGAATATTCCATGTAACATATACAGAATACACATTCATTTCAGGAGTGATTGGAATGGTTACCAAATTTAACATATCTTATGCCCCAGAGCAGGCCTCAATGCATATAACAACAAAGATTTCTTATATCTTAACAGATCACAGTAGCACAGCAAGGGAAACTTCAGAAACTATACAAATACTTAGAGAGGGAAAATGTATTTCTGAATAAACAGTCTGTCATTGAAGAAATAATGAAGAAAACAAAAACATTCCTAGAATCAACAGAAAATGAGAACACAACAGGTCATCTAGGATGAAACTAAAGTCCCAGGAGGAAAGGTAGAAGCTATCAGTACATCACAAAATAAGAGATCTCAAGTAAATGATCTGGTGATGCACCCCTAGAAAAATAACAGGCCAACCAAATAATAGGCAACAAACAAACAAACAAAAAAATAGAGCACTAAACTACAAAATTTATGACATAAGGAGTGACTAAATACATCAGACTCTAAAAAAATTCAGAAACTCATGGGGAAGTACTTTGAAAATTTATATTCATAAATGCTGAATGGATACATTTCTAAATGTAAATGACCAATTAAATCTGGAACATACAAATAATTTAAACAGATCCATAAAAGTAAATGAGATTTAAGTCAGTAATTAAATGTATCCTCATCAAGAGATTTCTTGGAACAGATAGACTTGGATTGGATCTATCAAATGTTTAGGGAGATCTAATATTGACATTTCCCAAAGTATTCCAGAAAAATTGAAAAACAGAAGGAACATTAACAAATTTCTTCTCTGAAGCAAGGATATTATGCTAATGCAAAAACTGGATAAAATACAATAACATCAACAAAACTATAATCATTTTCCCTGATAAATATAGACTGAAAAAAATCTAAATAGAATTCAAATAAAATTCAAGAACACATTTAAGATCATTCATTGTGAATAAATAAGAAGTTTGGCTCATCATACACAAATAATACCATGTAATGCACCATATAAATAAACTTAAGAGAGGCCAGACTCAGTAGAAGGTAAAAGGTGTTTGATAATGTGGAACATACCTGCAAGATAACAGCACTGAAGAAATTAGAAGTAAATGAAAGAAAGACACTGTATAAACCAAGCATATAGTCAACAGCATACTGAATGGGAGAAAGTGGAATGTTTCCTCTAAAACCACATACAGAACAAGGGTACTCACTCCCCCCTTTCGTATTCAATGCAGTGCTTAAATCTTCAACAGAACACTAAGAAACAGATACAAAAATGGATAAAAGTAGAAAAGGAAAGATCATTTTGCTCCATTGCACATATTTTTATATTTAAGACATCCTATAGAGTCTATGATAAAACTCTTAAAGATGATAAATACTTCAGTAAAATTGAAGAATGCAAAGTAAACCTAGAAAAGCTCTGGCTATCGTACACACTGACACCGCACTTGGAGAGAAACAACATGATAAGCATCTCATCCCCTAAATCAAACAAGTAAAAGATGTCTACAATAAGAACTTTAAGATCCTTACAAAAGAAATTAAAAAAGACACTAGATGTTAGCAAGAACTTTCTTGCTCATGGATTGGAAAAAACAATATATCACATAGTTAGAAACAAAACAATTAAAAGTTTACACAGCCTGCTCCGTAGAAGACACTGTATCCTGAGGCATCCCACGAAGATCCGCTGTACTCAGAGCATTTGACTGCTAGTTAGTCTGCTCCCCAGAAGACACCATATCCTGAAGCATCTCAGAAGATCTGCTGCACTCAGAGCATTCTGTAAGAACCTTCTCAAAGTCCGACAGCTGCTGCTGGAGCCTAGTGGACTTGGGGACCTATCACCACCCAAAACTCCTGCCCACCAAATACCACTCTCCTCCTGCTTGGCCCTTCCTGCTGGGACAGACTACTAGCTATTCTGCTCCCCTGAAGACACCACATCCTGAGGCATCCCAGGAGATCTGTTGCACTCAGAGCATCTGACACCACAGCTTGAGGCATCCCAAGAGATCCACTGCACTCAGGGTAACTGAGCAACTGATCACCAGCTTGTCTGCTTCCCTGAAGACATCACAGCTTGAAGGCATCCCAGGAGTTCCTCTGTACACAGGGCAACTGGGCAACAGACACCACAGACTGAAGACCACCCTGGGGCTCTGTGGAACACAGGGCAACTGACCCAACAGACTGAAACCCTCCCTGGAGTTCTGCTGCTCACAGAGAAACAGAAATCACAGTCCATAGACATTCCCCTTGGAGAACAGCTTCACACAAGACAACAACTTAACTGTTCCTCTGAAGACCCAACAGTCTGAAGGCCTCCCAGGAGATCTACTGCAGCCAGGTAAACAGATCAGCAGATTCTCTGCCCCTCTGAAGAACCCGCAGTTGGGAGGCCCCACAGGAGGTCTGCTATAGCCAGGGCTACAGGCCAACCAGGAGACCTGAAGCAACCTAGGGACAAAAGAGGCAGACTCCAGACAGAGTTACCCAGAGTAGCAAACACCAGGGATAACCAGATGTCGAGAGGCCAGTGCAAGGCCATAAGTGACAGAAGCCAATGTACGTTTGCATCATCAGAACCCAGTTCTCCCACGACAGCAACACACCTGAATATAACAACACACCTGAAAATCAGAAAGCTGACCTAAAATCCTATCTCCTGAAAATAATAGAGTCCTTTAAGGAGGATATAAATAACTCACTGAAAGAAATACAGGAACACACAGGTAAACAGGTAGAAGCCCTTAAAGAGGAAACAAATAAATCCCTTAAAGAAATATAGGAAAACACAATCAAACAGGTGAAGGAATTGCATAAAGCAGTCCAAGACCTAAAAGTGAAAGTAGAAACAATAAAGAAAACACAAATAGAGGGAAACCTGGAAATGGAAAACCTAGGAAAGAGGTCAGGAATACGAATGTCAGAATCACCAACAGAGGGATAGAGAGATGGCTCAGCCATTAAAGGCTAGGCTCATAACCAAAAATATAAGAATCACCAACAGAATACAAAAGATAGTAGAGAGAATCTCAGGTGTAGAAGATACCTTAGAAGAAACTGACACAACTGTCAAAGAAAATTCAAAACATAAAAAAACTCCTAACCCAAACCCAAAACATCCAGGAAACTCAGGGCACAATAAAAAGACCAAATCTAAGAATAATTGGAATAAAGGAGAATGAAGATTCCCAGCTCAAAGAACCTGAAAAAATCTTCAATAAAAATTGTAGAAGAAAACTTCCCCAACCTAAAGAAAGAGATGGACACAAAGGTACAAGAAGCCTATAGAACACCAAATAAATGAGATCAGAAAAGTAAATCCTCTTGTCAAATAATAATCAAAACACTAAACTCACAGAACAAAGAAGGAATATTAAAAGCTGCAAGGAAAGGGGTCAAGTAACAGCCAAAGGTAGACTCATCAGAATTACAACAGACATCTCAACAAAGACGATGAAAGCCAGAAGAGCCTGATCAGAGGCTGTGCAAACTCTAAGACAACAAAAATGCCAGCCCAAGCTACTATACTCAGCAAAACTCTCAATCCACATAGATGGAGAAACCAAAATATTCCAGGACAAAAGTCAAATTCAAACAGTACCTATCTACCAATCCAGTCATGCAAAGGATCCTAGAAAGAAAACTCCAACCAAAAAAGGTACCTACACCAAAGAAAAGACAAGATATTAAATATCTCACAACAAAGTCAAAAGGAGAGAACCATAAGCACATAAAGCCACCTACAAAAACAAATATAATAGGAACCAACAGTCATCTGTCTTTAATATCTCTCAATATGAATGTTTCAACTCACCTAAAAAAAGACATAAGCTAACAGACTGGATTCACAAACAAGATCCAGTATTTTGCTGCATATAAGAAACACACTTCAATAACAAAGGCAGACACTATCTCAGAGTAAAAGGATGGAAAAAGGTCTTCCAAGCAAATGGTCCCAAGAAACAAGCTGGAGTTGCCATCCTAATATCCAATAAAATAGATTTTTCAACCAAAAGTTATCAAGTGTGATGAAGAAGGATAATTCATACTCATCAAAGGGAAAATCCACAAGAGAAAAATCTCAGTATGAACATGTATGTCCAAATGCAAGGGCACCACATTCATAAAAGAAACTTTACTAAAGCTCAAAACACATTGAAACCCACACAATAATAGAAGGAGACTTCAACACCCCACTTTCACCAAAGGGCAGGTCATTGAAACAAACTAAACAAACACAGGGAAACTAATAAAGACTGTGAACCAAATGGATTTAACAGATATCTACAGAACATTTCACCTTAAAACAAAAGAATATGCCTTCTCAGCACTTCATAGTACCTTCTCCAAAATCGACCATATAATTGGCCACAAAACAAGCCCCAACAGATACAAGAAGATTGAAATAATCTCATGCATTTTATCAGGTCACCATGGCCTAAGGCTGGTCTTCAATAACAGCAAACACAGCATAAAACCCACATACACGTAGAAACTGAGCAACTCTCTACTCAATGATAACTTGGTCAGGGAAGAAATAAAGAAAGAAATTAAAGACATCCTGGAATTTAATGAAAATATTGATACATCATACTCAAACTTACGGAACACAATGAACACAGAGCTAAGAGGAAAACTCAGAGCGCTAAGTACCCTGATAAAGAAACTGGAGACTCTTACTCTAGCAACTTAACAGGACACCTGAGAGCTCTAGAACAAAAGGAAGTATACATACCCAAGAGGAGCAGTCAAACTCAGGGTGGAAATCAACCAAATAAAAACAAAGAGAACAATACAATGAATCAACAAAACCAAAAGCTGCTTCTTTGACAGAATCAAGAGGACAGATAAACACGTAGCCAAACTAACTAAAGGGCCCAGAGGCATTATCCAAATTAACAAAATCAGAAATGAAAAGGGAGACATAACAACAGAATCAGAGGAAATTAAAGAAATCATCAGATCCTACTACAAAAGCCTATACTCAATAAAACTGGAAAATCTAGATAATATGGATGGTTTTCCAGACAAATATCACGTACCAAAGTTAAATCAAGAGCAGGTAAACTACCTAAACAGGTCCATGTCCCATAAGGAAATAGGAGTCATTAAAACTTCCAAACCAATAAAAGCACAGGACCAGATGGATTTAGTGCAAAATTCTACCTGACCTTTAAAGAAGTCCTGCTATCAATATTCCTCAAACTATTCCATAAAATAGAAATGAAAAGAACACTACCTAATTCTTTCTATGAAGCTACAATTACTCTGATACCTAAACCTCACAAGGATACAACCAAAAAAGAGAACTTCAGACCAATCTTGCTTATGAATATAAATATAAAAATACTCAATAAAATTCTTGCACACTGAATCCAAGAGCTGAAGACACAGAAATATAACCACACCCTTATGCACACTTGATCTTTGACAAAGATGCCAAAAATATATAATGGAGAAATGAAAGCATCTTCAATAAATGGTGCTGGTCTAACTGGCTGTCTGTATGTAGAAAAATGAAAATAGACCAATATTTGTCACCTTGCACAAAGCTCAAGTCCACATGGATCAAGGACTTCAACATAAAACTAGATACACACTAAATCCAAAAATAGAGAAAGTAGGTAAGAGTCGTGAACTCATTGGCACAGGGGTGAACCTCCTAAACAGAACTCCAATGACTCATGCTCTAAGATCAATTGGGAATTGATAAACGGGACCTCATGAAACTGGAAAGCTTCTGCAAGGCAAAGGACATAGTCAATAAGACAAATCAGCAACCTACAGATTGGGGGAAAAATCTTCACTAACCCCATATCCAATGGAGGGCTAATATCCAAAATATAAAAAGAACTCAAGAAGCTAACCACCAAAAAAAAAAACCCAGACAACCCAATCAAAAAATGAGGTATAGAACTAAACTGAGAATTCACAACAGAGGAATCTCGAATGGCTGAGAAGCACCTAAAGAAATCTTCAAAGTCCTTAGTGACCAGAGAAATTCAAACCAAAAGGACCCTGAGATTCCACTTTACATCAATCAGATTAGTCATAAGATCAAAACCTCAGATGACAACACATTTTGTGAGGATATGAAGAAAGAGGAACACTCCTCCATTATTGGTGGGATTGCAAACTGGTACAACTACTCTGGAAATCAGCCTGGAGTTTCCTCAGAAAATTGGAAATAGATCTACCTGAAGACCCAGCAAAACCACTCTTGGAAATATACTCAAAAGATGCTCTACCACACCACAGGGACACATGTTGCCCTATGTTTACAGCGGCATTATTTGTGATAGCTAGAAGCTGGAAACAACCCAGATGTCTCACAACAGGAGAATGGATACAAGAGAAAGTGGTTTATTTACACAATGAAATACTACACAGCTATTAAGAATGAATACATCCTGGGGTTTGCAGGCAAATGGATGGAACTAGAAAATATCATCCTGTGTCAGGTAACTCAGACTCAAAAGGACATGCATGGTGTGTACTCACTAATAAGAGGATATTAGCCAACAAAACAAAACAAATAAAAAAAATCAAAAAAGTTACAGAATACCCAAGATACAGTCCATAGAATTCAACAAGATCAACGAGCTGAAGGGCCCAAGAGGGGACACCTCAGTCCCATTTGGGAGGAAGAAGACAGCAACCACAAGGGTGGAAGGAAGGAAGGATCTGGGAGGGAGAGGGGATGGGGGATGAGAGGGGAACATGATCTGGTATTGGGTGGAGGAAAAGGACCGAAGCCCTGAGGGCCAGCAGAAAGAATGGAAACAGGCAACCTCAGCAGGTAGTAGGTTGGTGGAACCCTCTAGAGTGTATCAGAAACCTAGGATGTGAGACACTCTCAGGATTCAAAGGGAGGGACCCTAGATGAAGAGGGAACTTATAGAGCCTACCTTCAGCAGAAAGACAGGGCATCAAATGAGAGATGGGGTTGCCATCCCACAGTCATAACTTTGATTCATAATTGTTCCTGTCTGAAAGAGCTGCAGGGATGGAAATGGAGAGGAGCCTGAGGAAAGAAGGTCCATTGACAAGCCCAAAGTGGGATCTAGTTCAAGGGGAGGCCCCAAGTCCTGACACTATTACTGAGGCTATGGAGTGCTCACAAAAAAGGGAACTATCATGACTGCCCTCCGAAAGACCCAACAAGCAACTGAAAGAGTCAGATGCAGATATATGCACCCAACCAATAGACAGAAGCTTCTGACCCCTGTGGTTGAATCAGGTAAAAGCTAGAAGAAACTGAGACGGAGGGTGACCTTGTAGGAGTACCAGCAACCTCAATTAACCTGGACCCCTGAAACACTGGACCATCAATCAGACAGCATACACCAGCTGATATGAGTTCCTCCACACGTATACAGCAGAGTACTGCAGGGTCTGGGTTCAGTCAAAGAAGATGCACTTAACCTTCAAGAGACTGGAGTTCCCAGGGAGTTTAGAGGTCTGGTGGAGTGCAGCGTGGGGAGTGGGGACATCCTCATGGAGACAGGCCGCAGGGAGGAGGTATGGTATGTGGAGCTGTGGACCAGGAGGGGAATAAAATCTGGAGTGTAAAATAAAAAAGAAATAATAATCCTAAAAAATTACATAGAAACATGAAAGATAACTAGTATCTAAATCAAGTGACAACAAACACAACCCAAACCAAACAAATAAAACCGAGAGATATTACATTACCTATAGAGACATAGTTTCAAAGAGAATATGATTCTGGAATAAAACCAGAAATGCTACTAATGGAACAGAATAGAGGACCTAGAACCAAACCCACACAGGTACAGCTAATTAGTATTCAGTAAAGGTTTAAAATGTACACTGGAAAAATCTAAATTATATATGTATAATATATAATACATATATAATATATGTAATATATATGTATATATATTATCTGTCACCCCAACAAAGCCAATTAAATACATCAAAGACCTTAATCTAAAGCTGAAATGCTGAAAGTATTTGAGAAAAGCATAGGAGTTTGCCTCAGGATGGGACGTAGGTAAGAATTTCTGAACAGACTCCAAAACTGTCACTGTTATGGCAACCAATCTGAATATTTCTAAAAATCTTAAAAATAGAACTACTGTGTTACTCAGTGGTGCCATCTGTGGGCCTAGATACCCAAAGCTCTCTGTATCCTACTGTGGCTATATCTACATGTTCATGTGTATTGTTGCATATTCACCATAGCAAGAAATGGAATCATCCAGGCTGGCTGTCCATCAGCAGATGACTAGATCCTGAGAACATGCAGAAAAATGGATGGACTTGGAAAATATTACATTAAATTCAATGATCTAGAGTTAGGCAGACAAGTATCACGCATATTGTCTTATATGTGGATGCTGGCTATATATATATATATACATATATATATATACACATATATACATATATGTATGTGTATGTATGTATGTATGTATGTATGTATGTATGTATGTGGGTATGAGTATGGGTATATCCTGTGAAAGTGGAAAAGAACCATGCAAGTGGGAGAAGCTGGGGAAGGGGAAAAGGACAATATCACATGGCCTGATGGGGAAAGACGCTACTGGGGATTGGAAAGGTACAAAGGAGAAGCACGGATGGGGAGGGGGGGAGCAGGAGAGAGTCAGTGAAAAGAAATTTTGTTTAAAAATGTTATAGTGAAACCTAATATTTTTTATGCTAATTAAAATCTTTTTTTGAATGACTTTAGACTGCATTTATTTTTTCACTATATTGTATGAGCCATGAAAAGGCTCTTTCACTTATGAAAATTGTTTGTTTCTTTTCTTGGTATGTAAAAGTATTAATTGTAGGTTTTAAATTTGACTTAGATTGGCTAAGGAGAAGAGAGGAGGTTATGCGCAGGTTTTCTTTTTTTTTTCTCAAATCGTAATTAATTCACACAGGGGTTATAAACAGAGAAAGGCAGGATGTGGGGAAGGGAATGACACTGGAGTGTGGGTGTTCAGGGGGAATACAGATATCTTCAGAACCGGGTATCGGCTAGGTGAAGGTTCAGGGGACAATTCACTATGACTCTGCCTATGACTCGCTTGTCCTTATCTAAGTTGGTATTGTCTGCCAAGGCTATCTATTTACAAGGTCTATGACTACTCAGGCTTATAAATTTCCACAAAAGCTGCCTGTTGACATTAGCTTATAGCCATCTGTTTCAATGTTTTCCCACTGAGACCCAAGAATTGGTGTTAGTATACATGTATGACAGGCCTATTGCTGATTTTAGGCCTATGGCTGATTTTAGGCCTTCAGTGTGTAAGCAGGGCTGCCCCTGACATCTCCTCCCTTCTCTAAGTATAGAAGGGCTGTGGCAATTCTAAACTTTCGAAGGCGGGGAAAGAGGCCTGACCTCTAGTATTTGAAGGGGACCTTGTAATGGCTCCAGTCCCCCTGTTGTTGTCCAGTGAGGCATGAGGGCCATACCTGTCCCAGTGTCTTTTTCCTGGAGAGGGGATACTTTTGACATCAACCCCTATGCAGTCAGGCTTGTCCCTCAGGGAACCCAGATAGATATTTTTATCTTTTATTTATATTCTCTTGCAACGCTTAGCCTCGCAGCCTAAGCAAGAATTCAGATCGCCTGTCAGAGGGGGTTCTGGGTGGCCCCTCTCTGCTTGGTCTAGGGGCAGAAGTCCCCCCTTTTAGGTTGGGTGGAGATGGGTTTTGGAAACACCCTGTATAAGTAACAACCTCATCTTGAGTCTCGTGGTCCTCCATAGCTAACTTATGATAATGTATCTGAGTAGGTTTTGCTACCAAATTATTTATCTGTTGTATCACAGAGTTAGTCCACCTATTTGAGGGCCAGGGACCAGCAGAAATAAGCAAAAAGAACCCAAATAATGGTCCCAAGATGGAAGGAAATAGGGTTGACAACATTGGAAAGGCTGAAAACCAATTCTTGTACCAGCATTCATCTGTCTCTTTCTCTCTCTGATTTTTCTTAGGGCCTTCACTACCTATTTCATGCTCTCTTTAACCCTCCTTGTCTTGTCTATGTAAAGGCAACCTTTTTCTTTGAGGGTTGTACACAGTCAAGAGCTGTATACAGCCTTTTCTATTGTACTAGAGTAAATCAAGTCCAGTAAGGATCTTTGCGATTTTAGGAGGTCTCTTCAGACAGCGAAACAAGGGATTTCTTCAGATTAGTGATGTCAATCTCTAGCTGTTTGATGTTCTTGTCAGTGGCCCTTCAAAGGTCTGAGTAGTATAAGTTCGGAGGCCAGCATCTGGATTAGAACTTCTAACCACAGACATCACAGGTGATTCATTTTTACATGGAAAGGAAAAAGAAGGGGATTCTCAGGGAGATTTCTCTTCCCTGGATGTAAATTGTTATTCATTGTATTTATGGTTGGGCCTGGCTTTGTGGGGGTATCTATTTTTTTCATTAATCTTTTTGGTAGCCGGTTAGCTGTGCCTTCTGTGGTATTAGACAGGCATATCAGTCCTCGGCCCCATAAGCGAACTGGGTCTGGGCCATTCCCTTTAAGGGTAAGAGGGTCCTTCCCCATATCTGTGGCAAAGTTTTGTTGGTCTTGGTGGTGCCAGAGGCAGTCAGCAGCAGATTTGCCATGAGCTTCCAGCTTTAGAGAGATAAAAGTGAACAAGGTATGATGGAGAGTATTTCAGGGGGACTCCTTCTGAGGGGGTACCGTTCCCCCTCTTTTGTTTTTAAAGCCAATTTTTCAGAGTTCTTGTAAAATCAAGGCAGAAGCGCCAACAGTCGCTCCTTCCACACTCAGAGAGTCATGAAGACCCTATTTAGGGATATATAAATCCATATTAATAATCTTTTATCAAAGAACTGTTATAGCACCGCTGACAACTAATCAGACTATATAATATATCGATTAGTAATAGCTTCTTCTACTTTTTGTGAGATTACCTATCTTTTGTCAATTAATTGTTGAGGAAAATTAGGGTTTGCCTCTCTCTTGAGAATATTGAACAGAGATTTAAATTCTTTTGTGGAGAACTTAAAATAGAATCTTAGCCAATTAGCAACTCCTAGAAACTTTTGAAAATAATTTAAAATAAGTAAACTCTCTCCCTCTCTTTTTTTTTTAGACCCTTTATCTGTGTGGTTTTTTTTATTGGATATTATACGTATTTACCTTTCAATGTTATCTCCTCTCCCATTCTCCCCCCAAACCCGTTATCCCATACCCCCTCCTCCTAATTTTTGTGAGGGTGTGCTCCAAACATCCTCCCAGTCCCATCTCCTTGCTCTCGAATTCCCACACAGTATCCAAACTTTCGGGGACCATGGTGCTCCACTTTCACTGAAGTCTAACAAGGTCACCCTCAATTCCCTATACAGGTGCATGAGTCCCTCCCTTGTGCTCTCTGGCTGGCGGTTTAGACTTTGGGATCTCTGGTTGAAACTTTTGATATTCCTTCTAGAAAGGACCAAAGCATCCACACTTTGGTCTTCTTTGATGTGAGTTTTACATGGTCTATATGTTGTTTCTTAGAATTTGTGAGCTTTTGGGCTAATATCCACTTATCAGTGAGTGCATACCATGTATGTTCTTTTGAGATTGGGTCACCTCACTCAAGATGATATTTTCCAGCTCCATCCATTTGCCTAGGAATTTCATGAACTCATTGTTTTTAATAGCTGAGTAATACTCCATTGTATAGATATACCACATTTTCTGCATCCATTCTTCTGTTGAAGGGCATCTGGGTTCTTTCCAACTTCCGGCTATTATAAATAAGGCTGCTATGAACATGGTGGAGCATGTGTCCCTGTTGTACGTTGAAACGTCTTTTGGGTATATGCCCAGGAGTGGTATAGCTGGGTCCTCAGGTAACACTATGTTCAATTTTCTGAGATACCGCCAGACTGCCTTCCATAGTGGTTGTATCAGTTTACAATCCCACCAACAGTGGAGGAGTGTTCCTCTTTCTCCACATCCTCGCCAACATGTGCTGTCACCTGTGTTCTTGATCTTAGCCATTCTGACTGGTGTGAGGTGGAATCTCAGTGTTGTTTTCATTTGCATTTCCCTGATGACTAGGGATGCTGAACACTTCTTTAGGTGCTTCCTCAGTTGAGAATTCTTTGTTCAGCTCTGTGCTCCATTTTTTAATAGGGTTCTTTGATTGTCTAGAGACTAATTTCTTCAGTTCTTTGTATACCTTGGATATTAGCCCTTTATCAGATGTAGGGTGGGTGAAGATCTTTTCCCAATCTGTTGGTTGCCGCTTTGTCCTATTGACTGTGTCCTTTGCTTTACAGAAGCTTTGTAGCTTTATGAGGTCCCATTTGTCAATTCTTGGTCTTAGAGCACAGGCCATTGGTGTTCTGTTCAGGAACTTTTTTCCTGTGCCTATGGGTTCCAGGCTTTTCCCCAGTTTCTCTTCTATTAGTTTCAGTGTGGCTGGTTTTAGGTGGAGGTCTTTAATCCACTTGGAATTGAGCTTTGTACAAGGAGATAAGTATGAATCAATTTGCATTTTTCTACATGCTGACCACCAGTTGGACCAGCACCATTTGTTGAAAATGCTATCTTTTTTCCACTTGATGGTTTTAGCCCCTTTGTCAAAGATCAAGTGACCATAGGTATGGGAGTTCATTTCTGGGTCTTCTCTTCTATTCCACTGATCCTCCTGCCTGTCTCTGTTCCAGTACCATGCAGTTTTTTATCACTATTCCTTTGTAGTACAGCTTGAAGTCGAGGATGGTGATTCCTCCAGAAGTTCTTTTATTGCTGAGAGTAGTTTTCGCAATCCTGGGTTTTTTTGTTATTCCAAATGAATTTTAAGATTGCTCTTTCAATCTCTGTGAAGAATTGAGTGGGAATTTTGATGGGGATTGCATTAAATCTGTAGATGGCTTTTGACAGAATAGCCATTTTTACTATATTAATCCTTCCAATCCATGAGCATGGGAGATCTTTCCATCTTCTGAGATCTGCTTCAATTTCTTTCTTCAGGGGCATGAAGTTCTTTTTTTTTTTTTTCTGTTTCAAGCTCTTTTTTAAAAAATTTTTTTATTGGATGTTTTATTTACATTTCATATGTTGTCCCCTTACCCCATCCCCCACCCACCCAGGAATCCCCTATCCCCTCACCCCTCCTCCTTCTTCTCTGTGGATGTAACCTCTATCTACCCCCCCACTCCCACCTCCCCACCCTCAAAATTCCCACCCCCTGGGGCATCCAGCCTTCATGAGGTCAAGGTTCTCTTCTTCCACCTATGCCCAGCAGGGCCCTCCACTCTTACGTATTCAGCTGAAGCCCTGGATCCATCCCTAAGTGCTCCCAGGCTGGTGGTTTAGACCCTGGGAGCTGTGGTTGGTTGGTATTGTTGCTCTCCTCATGGTGCTGCAAATCCTTTCAGCTCCTTCAGTCTTCACTCTAACTCCTCCATTGAGAACCCCATTATCAGTTCAATGGCTAGTTGTGAGCATCTGCCTCTGAATATGTCAGACTCTTGAAGACCTCTGAGGAGACATCCATATCAGGCTCTTATCAGCATGCACTTCCTGACTTCCACATCAGCATCTACCTTTGGTGACTGCACATGGGATGGATACTCAGGTGGAATGGTCTTTAGATGGCCCCTCCTTCAGTTTCTGTCCCTCACGTTGTCTCCATATTTGCTCCCTTGAGTATTTTGTTGCTCCTTCTAAGAAGGACCGAATCACCCCCACTTGGTCTTCCTTCTTTATGAGCTTCATGTGGCCTGTGAGTTGCATCTTGGGCATTTCAAGGTTCTGGGCTAATATCCACTAATCAGTGAGTGAATACCATGTGTGTTCTTTTGTGATTGGCTTACCTCACTCAGGATGATAATTTCTAGTTCCATCCATTTACCTAGGAACCTCTCGAATTCATTGTTTTTAATAGCTGAGTAATACTCCATTGTGTAAATGTACCACATTTTTTGAATCCATTCCTCAGTTGAAGGACATCTGGGTTCTTTCCAGCTCCTGGCTATTATAAAGAAGGCTGCTATGAACATAGTTGAGCATATGTCCTTGTTATATGTTCGAGCATCTTCTGGGTATATGCCTAGGAGTGGTATAGCTGGATCCTCAGGTAATGCTATGTCCAATTTTCTGAGGAACTGCCAGACTGATTTCCAAAGTGGTTGCACCATCTTGCAGTCCCACCAACAATGGAGGAGTGTTCCTCTTTCTCCACACCCTCGCCAGCATCTAATATCACCTGAGTTTTTAATTTTAGCCATTCTGACTGGTGTGAGATGGAATCTCAGGGTTGTTTTGATTTGCATTTCTCTGACGACTAAGGATACTGAACATTTCTTTAGGTGTTTCTCAGCCATTCCAGTTTCTTCTGTTGAAAATTCTTAGTTAAGCTCTATACCCCATTTTTCAATAGGGTAATTTGGTTGTCTGGAGTCTAATTTCTTGAGTTCTTTGTATATATTGGATATTACCCTCTATCAGATGAAGGATTGGTAAAGATCTTTTCCCAATTTGTTGGTTGTCGTTTTGTCCTATTGACAGTGTCCTTTGCCTTACAGAAACTTTTGCAAGTCCCATTTGTCAATTCTTGATCTTAGAGCATATGCCATTGGTGTTCTGTTCAGGAAATTTTACCCTGTGCCCATGTATTCGAGGCTCTTCCCCACCTTCTCTTCTATTAGTTTCAGTGTATCTGGTTTTATGTGGAGGTCCTTTATCCACTTAGACTTGAGCTTTGTACAAGGAGATAAGAATGGATCAATTTTCATTCTTCTACATGTTGTCCTCCAGTTGAACCAGCACCATTTGTTGAAAATGCTGTCCTTTTTCCACTGGACAGTTTTAGCTCCTTTGTCAAAGATCAAGTGAACATAGGAGTGTGGGTTCATTTCTGGGTCTTCAATTCTATTCCATTGATCTTCCTGCCTGTCTCTGTACCAATACCAGGTAGTTTTTATCACTATTGTTCTGTAGTACAGCTTGAGGTCAGGGATGGTGATTCCTCCAGAGGTTCTTTTATTGTTGAGAATAGTTTTTGCTATCCTGGGTTTTTTGTTATTCCATATGAATTTGAGAATTTCCTTTTCTAACTCTGTGAAGAATTGAGTAGGGATTTTAATAGGGATTGCATTGAATCTGTAGATTACTTTTGGCAAATGGCCATTTTTATTATATTAATCCTGCCAATCCATGCGCATGGGAGACCTTTCCATCTTCTGAGATCTTCTTCAATTTCTTTCTTCAGAGACTTGAAGTTCTTGTCATACAGGTCTTTCACTTGCTTGGTTAGATTCACACCAAGGTATTTTATATTATTTGCAACTATTGTGAAGGGTGTCATTTCCCTAATTTCTTTTTCAGTCTGTTTATCTTTCATGTAGAGGAAGGCTACTGATTTGTTTGAGTTGATTTTATAACCAGCCACTTTGCTGAAGTTGTTTATCAGGTTTAGGAGTTCTCTGGTGGATGTTTTGGGGTCACTTAAGTATACTATCATATCATCTGCAAATAGTGATATTTTGACTTCTTCCTTTCCTATTTGTATCCCTTTGACTTCCTTTTGTTTTCTAATTGCTCTGGCTTGGACTTCCAGTACTATATTGAATAGATAGGGGGAGAGTGGGCAGCCTTGTCTAGTCCCTGATCTTAGTGGAATTGCTTCAAGTTTCTCTCCATTTAGTTTGATGTTGGCTACTGGTTTGCTGTAAATTGCTTTTACTATGTTTAGGTAGGGGACTTGAATTCCTGATCTTTCCAAGACTTTTATCATGAAGGGATGTTGAATTTTGTCAAATGCTTTCTCAGCATCTAGTGAGAAGATCATGTGGTTTTTTTCTTTGAGTTTGTTTATATAGTGGATTACATTGATGGATTTTTGAATATTGAACCATCCCTGCATTCCTGGGATAAAACATACTTGATCATGATGGATGATTGTTTTGATGTGTTCTTGGATTCAGTTTGCTAGAATTTTATTGAGTATTTTTGCATCGATGTTCATAAGGGACATTGGTCTGAAGTTCTCTTTCTTTGTCGGGTCCTTGTGGGGTTTGGGTATGAGTGTAATTGTAGCTTCATAGAACGAATTGGGTAGTGTTCCTTCTGTTTCTATTTTGTGGAATAGTTTGAAGAGAATTGATATTAGGTCTTCCTTGAAGGTCTGATAGAATTCAGCACTAAAACCATCTGGTCCTGGGCTTTTTTTAGTGGGGAGACTTTTAATGACTGTTGCTATTTCCTTAGGGGTTATGGGATTATTTAGATGGTTTATCTGCTCCTGGTTTAACTTTGGTACCTGGTATCTGTCTAGGAAATTGTCCATTTCATCCAGGTTTTCCAGTTTTGTTGAGTATAGGCCTTTGTAGTAGGATCTGATGATTTTTTGAATTTCTTCAGTTTCTGTTGTTATGTCTCCCTTTTAATTTCTGATTTTATTAATTTGTATATTGTCTCTGTGCCCTCTGGTTAATCTGGCTAACGGTTTATCTATCTTGTTGATTTTCTCAAAGAACCAGCTCCTGGTTTTATTGATATTTTGTATTGTTCTTTCTGTTTCTATTTGGTTGATTTCAGCCCTGAGTTTGATTATTTCCTGCCTTCTACTCCTCCTGGGTGTATGTGCTTCTTTTTGTTCTAGAGCTTTTAGTTTTGCAGTCAAGTTGTTAGTGTGTGCTCTTTCCAGTTTCTTTTTGTAGGCACTTAGAGCTATGAGTTTTCCTCTTAGCACTGCCTTCATGGAGTCTCACAAGTTTTGGTATGATGTGTCCTCATTTTCATTGAATTCTAAAAAGTCTTTAATTTCTTTCTTTATTTCTTCCTTGAGCAAGTCATCATTGAGTAGAGAGTTGTTCAGTTTCCATGTGCACGTGGGTTTTCCATTGGTTTTGTCATTATTAAAGACCCGTCTTAGTCCGTGGTGATCTGATAAGATGCAAGGGATTATTTCAATCTTTTTTATCTGTAGAGGCCTGTTTTGTGACCAATTATATGGTCTATTTTGGAGAAGGTGCCATGAGGTGCTGAGAAAAAGGTATATTCTTTTGTTTTAGGATGAAATGTTCTATAGATGTCTGTTAAGTCCATTTGGTTCATAACTTCTGTTAATGTCAAAGTGTCTCGGTTTAGTTTCTGTTTCCATGATCTGTCCATTGCTGAGAGTGGGGTGTTGAAATCCCCCACTATTATTGTGTGAGGTGTAATGTGTGTTTTGAGCTTTAGTAAAGTTTCTTTTATGTATGTAGGTGCTCTTGCATTTGGAGCATAGATGTTCAGAATTGAGAGTTCACCTTGGTAGATTTTTCCTTTGATGAGTATGAAGTGTCCTTCCTTATCTTTTTTGATTAATTTTGGATGAAAGTCGATTTTATTTGGTATTAGAATGGCTACTTGTTTCTTGGGACCATTGGCTTGGAAAATTGTTTTCCACCCTTTTATTCTGAGGTAGTTGCTGTCATTGTTACTGAGGTGTGTTTCCTGTATGCAGCAAAATTCTGGGTCTTGTTTGTGTATCCATTCTGATAGTCTGTGTCTTTTTATTGGGGAATTGAGACCATTGATGCTAAGAGATAATAAGGAAAAATGATTGTGGCTTCCTGTTATTTTTGTTATTAGAGGTAGAATTATGTTTGTATAGTTATCTTCTTTTGGGGTTGTTGGAAGATTACTTCCTTGATTTTTCTAGGTTGTAGTTTCCCTCCTTGTGTTGGCATTTTCCATCAATTATCCTTTGAAGTGTTGGGTTTGTGAGAAGATACTGTGCAAATTTGGTTTTGTCATGGAGTATCTTGGTTTCACCATCTATAGTGATTGAGAGTTTTGTTGGGTATAGTAATCTGGGCTGGCAATTGTGTTCTCTTAGGGTCTGTATGATGTCCGTCCAGGCTCTTCTGGCTTTTATAGTCTCTGGTGAGAAGTCTGGTGTAATTCTTATAGGTCTGCCTTTGTATGTTACTTGACCTTTTTCCCTTACTGCTTTTAGTATTTTTTCTTTGTTTTGAGCATCTGATGTTTTGATTATTTTGTGACAGGAGGTATTTCTTTTCTGTTCTAGTCTATTTGGTGTTCTGTAGGCTTCTTGTATGTTTATGGGCATCTTGTTCTTTAGGTTAGGGAAGTTTTCCTCAATAATTTTGTTGAAGATGTTTACTGGCTCTTTAAGTTGAGAATCTTCATTCTCGTCTATACCTATTATCCTTAAGTTTGGTCTTCTCATTGTGTCCTGGATTTCGTGGATGTTTTGAGTTAGGAGTTTTTTGCATTTTGCATTTTCTTTGACAACTGTGTCAATATTTTCCACCGTATCTTCTGCATCTGAGATTCTCTCTTCTATCTCTTGTATTCGGTTGGTGATGCTTGCGACTATGACTCCTGATCTCTTTCTTAGGTTTTCTATCTCATGGTTGTCTCCCTTTGAGCTTTCTGTATTGTTTCTATTTCTATTTTCAGATCCTGAATGTTTTTGTTTACTTCCTTCTTTGTGTTTTCTTGCATTTCTTTAAGGGATTTCTGTGATTCCTCTTTAAGGGCTTCTACCTGTTTACTTGTACTCTCCTGTATTTCTTTAAGGGAGTTACTTAATTCCTTCTTATAATCCTCTATCATCATCATGAGAAGTGATTTTAATTCTGAATCCTGCTTTTCAAGTGTGATGGGGTGTCCAGGGCCTGTTATATTGGGAGAACTGGGTACTGATGATACCAAGAAACTTTGGTTTCTGTTGCTTATGTTCTTGTGCTTGCCTTTAGCCATCTGGTTAACTCTAGTGTTACCTGCCCTCACTGTGTAAGACTGGAGTCTGTATTTCCAGTTATCTTGCTTGTTGCAGAGCTCCTCAGAGTCCAGATGTCTCTGTGGTCTTATGCTCCTAATCTCCTGGGTGGAAGAACTCCTGGGACTCAAGCCACCTCTTGGATCTGGAAATCCTTCTGTTCTGAGTGCAGTGACTCCTCGATGACTTAGGATTCAGTATCTCCACAGGACAGGAGCAGACAGACTCTGTGTCTGCTCCAGCCCAAAGGACCAGGCAGGGGCAGAAGGGAAGTGGAACTCCAGAGGGGCGGGGTTTGGGTTGCTGCTGTGGCCTGAATGTCCCTGTCTCCCAGATGTATCTCTGGGGCTTAGGGAGTGAGATGGAGTTCTTACCGGCTGTTCTGAGTGCAGTGGCTCCTCGATTCAGGAGTCAGTATCTCCACAGGACAGGAGCAGACCAACTCTGTGTCTGCCCCAGCCCAAAAGACTAGGCAGGGGCGGAAGGGAAGTGGAATTCCAGAGGGGCGGGGTTTGGGTAGCTGCTGTGTCCTGAATGTCCCTGGCTCCCAGATGTATCTCTGGGGCTTAGGGAGTGAGATGGAGTTCTTACTGGCTGTTCTGAGTGCAGTGGCTCTTCTAGGATGACTCAGAATTCAGTATCTCCACAGGACAGGAGCAGACGGACTCTGTGTCTGCCCCAGCCCAAAGGACAAGGCAGCGGAGGAAGGGCATGAAGTTCTTGTCATACAGGTCTTTTACTTGCTTGGTTAGGTTCACACCAAGGTATTTTATATTATCTGTGACTGTTGTGAAGGGTGTCAGTTCCATAATTTCTTTCTCAGCCAGTTTATCTTTTGAGTAGATGAAGTCTACTGATTTGCTTGAGTTAATTTTATATCCAGCCACTTGGCTAAAGTTGTTTATCAGGTTTAGGAGTTCTCTGGTGGAAGTTTGGGGGTCACTTAGGTATACTATCATATCATCTGCAAATAGTGAGATTTTGACTTCTTCCTTTCCAATTTGCATCCCTTTGACCTCCTTGTGTTGCCTAATTGCTCTGGCTAAGACTTCTAATACTATATTAAATAAGTAGGTGGAGAGTGGGCAGCCTTGCCTAGTCCCTGATTTTAGTGGGATTGCTTCAAGTTTCTCTCCATTTAGTTTGATGCTGGCTACTGGTTTGCTGTATATTGCTTTTACTATGTTTAGGTATGGACCTTGAATTCCTGACCTTTCCAAGACTTTTATCATGAAGGGGTGTTGAATTTTGTCAAATGCTTTCTCAGCATCTAGTGATATGATCATGTGGTTTTTTTCTTTGAGTTTGTTTATATAATGGATTACATTGATGGATTTCCGAATATTGAACCAACTCTGCATTTCTGGGATAAAGCCTACTTGATCGTGATGGATAATTGTTTTGATGTGTTCTTGGATTTGGTTTGCTAGAATTTTATTGAGTAATTTTGCATCAATGTTCATAAGGGAGATTGGCCTGAAGTTCTCTTTCTTTGTTGGGTCTTTGTGTGGTTTAGGTATGAGCGTAATTGTGGCTTCATAGAATGAATTGGGTAGTGTACTTTCTGCTTCTATTTTGTGGAATAGTTTGAAAAGAATTGGAATTAGGTCTTCCTTGAAGGTGTGATAGAATTCTGCACTAAAACCATCTGGTCTCAGACTTTTTTTTGTAGGGAGACTTTTAATGACTGCTTCTATTTCTTTTGGGGTTATGGGACTGTTTAGATGGTTTATCTGGTCCTGATTTAACATTGGTAACGTGGTATTTGTCTAGAAAATTGTCCATTTCATCCAAATTTTCCAATTTTGTTGAGTATAGGCTTTTGTAGTAGGATCTGATGAGTTTTTTAATTTCCTCAGTTTCTGTTGTTATGTCACCCTTTTCAGTTCTGATTTTATTAATTTGGATACTATCTCTCTGCCCTCTGATTAGTCTAGCTAAGGGTTTATCTATCTTGTTGATTTTCTCAAAGAACCAGCTCCTGGTTTTATTGATTCTTTGGATAGTTCTTTTTGTTTCTATTTGGTTGATTTCAGCCCTGAGTTTGATTATTTCCTGCCGTCTACTCCTCTTGGGTGTATTAGCTTCTTTTTGTTCTAGGTCTTTCAGATGCATTGTCAAGCTGCTAGTGTATGCTCCCTCCAAATTCTTTTTGTAGGCACTTAGAGCTATGAATTTTCCTCTTAGCACTGCTTTCATTGTATCCCATAGATTTTGGTATGATGTGTCATCATTTTCATTAAATTTTAAAAAGTTTTTAATTTCTTTCTTTATTTCTTCCCTTACCTGATTATCAAGGAGTAGGGTGTTGTTCAGTTTCCATGTGAATGTGGGGTTTCCATTGTCTTTGGCATTTTTGAAGACCAGCCTTAGACCATGGTGATCTGATAGGATGCAGGGAATTATTTCAATTTTTTTTATATCTGTTGAGGCCTGTCTTGTGCCCAATTATATGGTCTATTTTGGAGAAGGTATCATGAGATGCTGAGAAAAAGGTATATTCTTTTGCTTTAGGGTGAAATGTTCTATAGATATCTGTTAAGTCCATTTGGTTCATAACTTCTGTTAGTTTCACTGTATCTCTATTTAGTTTCTGTTTCCATGATCTATCCATTGCTGATAGTGGGGTGTTGAAGTCTCCCACTATTATTGTGTGAGGTGCAATGTGTGTTTTGAGCTTTAGTAAGGTTTCTTTTATGAAATTCGATGCTCTTGTATTTGGTGCATAGATATTCACAATTGAGAGTTCATGTTGGTTGACTTTTCCTTTGACAAGTATGACATGCCTTTCTTTATCCTTTTTGATAGCTTTAAGTTGAAAGTTGATTTTATTCGATATTAGAATGGCTACTCCAGCTTGGTTCTTAGGGCCATTTGCTTGAAAAATTGTTTTCCAACCTTTTACTCTAAGGTAGTGTCTGTCTTTGTCACTGAGGTGGGTTTCCTGTAAGCAGCAAAAAGCTGGGTCCTGTTTTCGTATCCACTCCATTAGCCTATGCCTTTTTATTGGGGAATTGAGTCCATTGATGTTAAGAGATATTAAGGAGAGGGTGTTGTTGCTTCCTGTCATTTTTGGTAATAGTGGAGACATCGTTTGTGTGGTTATCTTCTTTTGGGTTTGATGGAAAAGGATTATTTTCTTGCTCTTTCTAGGGTATGATTGCCCTTCTTGTATTGGAGCTTTCCTGCTATTATCCTTTGTAGAGCTGGATTTGTGGGAGGATACTGTGTAAATTCGGTTTTGTCATGGAATATCTTAGTTTCTCCATCTATGGTAATTGAGAGTTTTGCTGGGTAAAGTAGCTTGGGCTGGCATTTATGTTCTCTTAGGGTCTGTATGATATTTGTTCAGGATCTTCTGGCTTTTATAGTATCTGGTGAGAAGTCAGGTGTAATTCTGATAGGTTTGCCTTTATATGTTACTTGGCCTTTTCCCCTTACTGCTTTTAAAATTCTTTCTTTGTTTTGTACATTTTGTGTCTTGATTATTATGTGACGGGAGGTATATCTTTTTTGATCTAGTCTGTTTGGTGTTCTGTAGGCTTCCTGTGTGATTATGGGCATCCCATTCCTCAGGTTAGGGAAGTTCTCCCCAATAATTTTGTTGAAGATATTTACTGGCCCTTTAAGTTGGGAATCTTCACTCTCATCTATACCTATTATCCTTAGGTTTGGTCTTCTCATTGCGTCCTGGATTTCCTGGATGTTTTGTGTTAAGAACTTTTTGCATTTTGCGTTTTCTTTGACAGTTGTGTCAATATTTTCTAAGGTATTTCTGCACCTGAGATTCTTTCTTCTATCTCTTGTATTCTGTTGGTGATGCTTGTGTCTATGACTCCTGATTTTTTTCTTAGGTTTTATATCTCCAGGGTAGTCTCCCTTTGTGATTTCTTTATTGTTTCTACTTTCATTTTTATGTCCTGGATGGTTTTGTTCAATTCCTTCACCTGTTTTTTTTGTGTTTTCTTGTAATTCTTTAAAGGATTTTTGTGTTTCTTTAAGAACTTCATCCTGTTTTCCTGTGTTCTACTCAAGTTTTTTGATAGTGTTGTTTATTTCCTTCTTATAGTCCTCTAGCATCATCATTAGAAGTGATTTTAGATCTGGTTCTTGTTTTCCTGGTGATATGGGGAGTTCAGGACTTTCTAGTGTGGGAGAACTAGGTTCTGATGGTGGCAAGTACCTTGGGTTGCTGGTGCTTGTGTTCTTGCACTTGCCTTTTGCCATCTGGATCACCTTTGTGCTATCTGTGCTGTCTCTGATTGGCGCCTGTCTTTCCTATTATCTAGGTTGTGTCAGAACTGTTTGGGATGGGTTTTGCTGCTGGGGTTAGAGCTGAGGCCCAAGATGTGCTCCATGCTCAGGTGGAAACCGGAAGGGGCCTGGGATCCGGGTCAGGAGTGGATTCCTGGGTCCCAGTGGGTCCCGGTTGCTCCCTGATTGGGGGCAAGTATTGCCACCTCCTAGCCTAAGATACTGCTTGAGTTAGAGCTACTGAGGGCCCCCACTTCCTCTAGGTTCTGTGAGATTGAGTGCAGAGCTGACTCCGGGGATCTGCTAGGGCTCAGACTGGAAGGAACCCGGCCCCTGGCCAGGAGTGAGTTCCTGGGTCCCAGTGGGTCCCGGTTGCTCCCTGTTTGGGGGCAAGTATTGCCACCTCCTAGCCTAAGATACTGCTTGGCATAGAGGTCCTGAGAGCCCTGCTTCCTCTGGATTCTGTGAGATTGGGTGCAGAGCTGCCTCCCGGGATCTGCGAGTGCTCGGACCCAGACCGGATGGAGTCCGTGCTCTGGGCCAGGAGCGAATTCCTGGGTCCCAGTGGGTCCCGGTTGCTCCCTGTTTGCGGCAAGTGCTGCTTTTTCCTTACCTGGGATGCTGCCTGAGTTAAAGCTCCTGGGATTCCCTCTTTCTCTCAGTTTTCTGGGGTTTTGTACAGAGCTGCTGCCTGTGACCTGCTCTTTGCTCGGGCCCAGACCGGAAGTCCCTTAAAATCTTTTTTTTAATAAAAAGAAATAAATAGGGAGGAATAGCAAAAAAACCCAGCTTACTTTCTAAAGGACTGCAGGAAATTAAAAAATACTTGTGATTTCTTATAGTTGTTAAGATCAAAATGCAGAAAAGTTGCATTGAAACTTACTAATGATTATCTAATTATTGATCAACATTTGAAAATTCTATTCAAATTATGACTGTTAATATTACTAGGTAATTTTTCTCTGGGGAAATTTTCTGTGTACAAAACTGGTTTTTACTAATTTTTCCTCTGACTTAAGAACACATTTTGTGTAAACCATAAACTTAACAACTCAATAACTTTTGAGTAAGTCTTCAAAGTTGAAGTTACTTGACATAATGAAATAAGTTCTGCCCAAATTTTCTTTCATCTTTTATATCTTTTCTTACATTTTTAATTCATTATTCTGTGTATTTTATGATCTTGGTTTGCTAGTTGCTTCCTTTCAAATAGTCTTGAATTTTATTTTTGTTTGGTTTGGTTTGGTTTTTGAAAAATACTACTGGTTTCATGGTTTGTGATGCTTTGTTGCATTTCATTTGAAGAATTCAGATGCATCTATCTTGTATTTTATATTTCATCATGGTTTATCCTAGGTTCTGGGGGAATTTTTAATTTACTTTAATTTATTTGATTATTTTGTTTATTTACATTTCAGATGTTATCACCATTACCAGCTTTCCCTCTGCAAATCCCCTATCCCATCCCCACTCCTGCTTCTATGATGATGCTCCCCCACCTACCCACCCACTCCAGCTTCACAGCCCTAGCATTCTCCTACACTAGGGCATCCACAGGACCAAGGGCCTTCCTCCCATTGATCTCAGATAAGGCCATCCTTTGCTACATATGCATCTGGAGCTATGGGTCCCTCCATGTGTACTCTTCGGTTGGTGGTTTAGTCCCTGAGATCTCTGGAGGATCTGGTTGGTTGATATTCTTGTTTGTCCTATGAGGTTGCAAACTCCTTCAGCTCCTTCAGTCCCCCTAACTCCTCCATTGGGGACTCCGTACTCAGTCTGAAGGTTGACTGCGAGCATCCATATCTGTATTGGTCAGGCTCTGGCAGAGCTTCTCAGGAGACAGCTAAACCAGGCTCCAATCAGCAAGCACTTCTTGGCAATAGTTTCTGGGTTTGGTGTCTGGAGATGGGATGGAACCCTAGGTGGGGCAATCTTTGGATGGTCTTTGCTTCAGTCTCTGCTCTACAACTTGTCCCTGCATTACCTTTAGACAGGAGAAATTCTGTGTTAATATTTTTGAGATGGGTTATTGGCCCCATCCCTCAACCAGGGGCTGGGCCTTATCTCTGAATGTGATCTCTACAGGTTCTCTCTCCCTTTGTTGGATATTTCAGCTAATGTCATCCCCATTGGGTCCTAGGAGACTTCTGCTTTCCTGGCATTTGGGACTTTTTAGTGGATACCCTCAGTCCTCCATCCCCAACTGCTACACACCTCTGTTCAATTTATTGACCCTCTGTACTTCTCCCCTGTCTTCTCCCACATCTGATCCTGCCCCCTTTTCCCTCTGCTCTCTCCCTCTGAAATATCTCTCCCCCCTCTACTTCCCATAATAACTTTGTTCCCCCTTCTAAGTAGGACTGAAGCATTCACAATTTGTTCTTCCTTCTTGAGCTTCATGTGGTCTGTGAGTTGTATCATGGAGATTCCAAGCTTTTTTTCCCCGTAATATCCACTTATCAGTGACTACATACCATGTGTGTTCTTTTGTGTATAGGTTAATTCACTCAGGATGATATTTTCAAATTGCATCCATTTGCCTAAAATTTTCATGAAGTCATTGATTTTAATAGCTGAGTAGTACTCCATTGTGTAAATGTACCACATTTTCTGTATCCATTCTTCTGTTGAGGGATATTTGGGTTGTTTCCAGCTTCTGGCTATTATAAATAAGGATGCTATGAACATAGTGGAGCATGCGTCATTATTATATGTTGATGAATTTTTTCGGTATATGCCCAGGAGTAGTATAGGTGAGTTTTCAGATAGAACTATGTCCAATATTCTGAGGAACCACCAGACTTATTTCCAAAGTGATTTTACCAGCTTGCAGTCCCACCAGCAATGGAGGAGTGTTCCTCTTTCTCAACATCCTCACCAACATCTGCTGTCACCTGCATTTTAGATCTTAGCCATTCTGATTGGTGTGAGATGGAATCTTGAGGTCATTTTGAATTGCATTTCTCTCATGACTAAGGATGTTGAACATTTCTTTTAGTGTTTCTCAGCCATTTGCGATTCCTCAGTTAATTAATTCTCTATTTAGCTCTCTTCCTTATTTTATTTTTATATTTTTATTGGATATTTTATTTATATTTCAGATGTTATTCCCTTTCCCCATTTTTCCCCCACCCAGAAACCCCCTATCCCATTCCTCTTCCTCCTGCTTCTATGAGGATGTGCCACCCACCAACTCCCACCTCCCCACTCTCGAATTCCCCCACACCTGGGCATCCAGCCTTCACTGGACCAAGGACTTCTTCTCCCACCTATGCTTGACAAAGCCATCCTACCCTACATATACAACTGGAGCCACGGGTCCTTCCCTATGCGCTTCCAGGCTGGTGGTTTAGACCCTGGGAGCTCGAGTTGGGTGGTATTGTTGCTCTCTCTATGGGGCTGCAAACCCTTCAGCTCCTTCAGTCTTCTCTCTAACTTCTCCATTGGGAACTCCATGATCAGTCTATTTTTAATATGGTTATTTGGATCTCTGAAGTGTACCTTCTTGAGTTCTTTGTATATTTTAGATATTAGCCATCTATCAAATGTAAGGTTGGTAAAAGTCTTTTCCCAATTTGTGGGTTGCCATTTTGTCCTATTGACAGTGTTCTTTGCCTTACAGAAGCTTTGCAATTTTATGAGGTCCCATTTGTCAATTGTTAATCTTAAAGCATAAGCCATTGCTATTCTGTTCAGGAAGTTTTCCTCTGTGTCCAAGTATTCAAGGCTCTTCCCCATTTTCTCTTTTATTAGCTTCAGCATATCTGGTTTTATGTGGAGGTCCTTGATCCACTTGGACTTGAGTTTTGTACAAGGAGATGAGAATGGATGGATTTGCATTCTTCTACATGCTGACCTCCAGTTGAACCAGCACCATTTGTTGAAAATGCTGTCCTTTTTCCACCGGACGGTTTTAGCTTCTTTGTCAAAGATCAAGTGACCATAGGTGTGTGGGTTCACTTGTGTCTTCAATTCTATTCCATTGATCTACCTGCCTGTCTCTGTACCAAAACTTTGCAGTTTTTATCACTACTGCTCTGTAGTACAGCTTTAAGTCAGGGATGATGATTCCCCCCAGAAGATCTTTTATTGTTGAAAATAGTTTCCACTATCCTGGGTTTTTTGTTATTCCAAATGAATTTGAGAATTGCTCTTTCTAACTATGTGAAGAATTGAGTTGGAATTTTGCTGGGCATCACATTGAATTTGTAGATTGCTTTTGGCAAGATGGCCATTTTTACTATATTAATCCTGCCAATCCATGAGGATGGGAGATCTTTCCATCTTTTGAAATCTTCTATTTCTTTCTTCAGAGATTTGAAGTTCTTGTCATACTAATGTTTCACTTGTTTGGTTAGGGTCATACCAAGGTATTTTATATTGTTTGTGACTACTGTAAAGAGTGTTGTTTCCTTTCAGAATAGAAAGGCTACTAATTTGTTTAAGTTGATTTTATATCCAGCCACTTTGTTGAAGTTATCAGGTTTAAGAGTTCTCTGCTGAAGTTTTGGGGTCATTTAAGTATACTATCATATCATCTGCAAATAATGATATGTTGTCTTCTTTCTTTACAATTTGTATCCCTTTGACCTCCTTTTGTTGTCTAATTGCTCTAGCTAGAAATTCAAGTATTATACTGAGTAGATAGGGAGTCAGTGGGCAGCCTTGTTTAGTTCCTGATTTTAGTGGGATTGCTTCAAATTTCTCTCCATTTAGTTTGATGTTGGCTACTGGTTTGCTGTATATTGCTTTTACTAGGTTTAGGTATGGACCTTGAGTTCCTGTCTTTCGAAGACTTTTAACATGAAGGAATCTCAAATTTTGTCAAATGCTTTCTCAGAATCTAATGAAATGCTCATGTGTTTTTTTTTTTTGAGTTTGTTTATATAGTGGATTATGTTGATGGATTTCCATATATTGAACCATCCCTGCACTGCTGTGATGAAGCCTACTTGATAATGGTGAATGATCATTTTGATGTGTTCTTGGATTCAGTTTGTGGGAATTTTATTGAATATTTTTGCATCAATGTTTATAAGGGAAATTGCTCTGAAGTTATCTTTGTTGGGTCTTTGTGTGGTTTTAGTATCAGCATAACTACGGCTTCATAGAATGAATTGGGTAGTGTTCCTTCTGATGATTGTTGAATTTCCTCAGTTTCTGTTGCTATGTCTCCCTTTTCAGCAAAAGGTTAGAAAAGGCCTTGAGAAAAGATAGAAAGAGAGAAAGATGACAGCTGGTACAAGAATTGGTTTTCAGCCTCTCCATGGTTGTCAACCTTACTTCCTACCATTTTGGGACCACTAATTGGGTTACTTCTGCTTATTTCTTTTGGTCCCTGGGCCTTAAATAGGCTTACTAATTTTGTGAAGCAACAGATAGATATTCAGATACATTATCATAAATTAGCTATGGAGGACCACGAGACTCAAGATGAGGTTGTTACTCTATCCAGGGTGCTCCCAAAACCCATCTCCACTCAACCTAAAAGAAGGGACTTCTGGCCCTAGACCAAGCAGAGAGTTGTCACCCAGAAACCCCTCTGACTGGCAATCTGAATTCTTGCTTAGGCTGCGAGGCTAAGCACTACAGGGGAATATAAATAAAAATTAAAAATATCCTTCTGGCTTTTCTGAGGGACAAGCCTGACTGCATAGGGGTTGATGTCAAAAATATCCCCTCTCCAGGAAAAAGACATTGGGATGGGTAAGGCCCCCACGCCTCACTGAACAAAGTCAGGAGGACCAGAGCCATTACAAGGTCTCCTTCAATTACTGCAGGTGAGGCCTCTATTGCAGCCTTTACAAGATTAGAATCACCTCAGTCCTTCTGTATTTGGAGAAGGGAGGAGATGTCAGGGGCAGCCCTGCTTATACACTGAAGGCCTAAAATCAGCAATAGGCCTAAGTCAGCTTGCTAGCACAGTCTTGGATCTCTGTGGAAAAACACTGAAACAGATAGCTATAAGATATTGTAAACAGGCAGCTTTGGTGGAAGTTTACCAGCCTGGATGAGAACAAGTAGTCATAGGTCTTGTGGATAGTCATAGACATTGGGTAACCTTGGTGGATAGTACCAACTTAGATAAGGACAAGTAAATCATAGACAGAGTCATAGTGACCTTTCCCCTGAACCTTCACCCAGCTGACACTCTGTTCTGGAAGATATCTGTACTCCCCCTGAACATCTATGATCCTGCATCATTTTTCCCCGTATCCTGTCTTTTTGTGTATATAACCCCTGTGTGAAAAAGTAAAAACGCTGGTTTGATCAGCCTATAGACAAGCCATTGTTCTTTGCATTGGTCTGTGTCCCCCATCCTCTCTTTCAGGTGATCTCCCTGGACCCCTGTTTAATGCCCTCCTGGACAGGACATCTAGACATTCTAGAGGCTGAGAAGTCAGAGATGGTGTCAGTAGGGATGAATTATGATGGTCATCTTTTCCTGATACACTGATGATGCCTATAGTTCTGCCTTTATATTGTGTGAAAGGAAAGACAATTTCCTAAGGCCTTCCTGGTAAACACATTCATTCTATTCATAGGAACGATGTCCTCTAGGCATAATTATTCCCCAAAGCTGCCCTCTGATCCTATATCAGACTGGGTATTAGGTCTTAGTGGTTAGTTCTGGAGAAATATAAACTTTTAGAGTATCAGGAATCAAGAAATATAATATAAATGGAGAAGAATCATTTGTTAAGTTGGGAGAAATAATGCCCGGGAGATATTATAAATATGTACTAAGTATGCCTATTTGGGGTTGGACAGGGAAAACCTCACAGGTGTGAAAATAGAAGTTGAGATAGCTGCAGTTTGGTTAGAAGAAAGAACAAGCCTTCCTTCTGAGCCCTAGAAATCACATTTGGCAGGCGGCATTTTCCCTTACGTACATCGATCTCCAGTCTTTAGCTTTTATATAAAGAATACAGTGTTAGAACATTCATAGAACCAACTAACCTGGGCTGATAGGGGCTCAGAGACTAAACTGTCGACCAGGGTGCCTGCATGGGACTGACCTAGACCCTCACACATATGTTACAGTTGTGCAGCTTGGTCCTCATGTGGGACTCCTAGCAGCCAGAACAGCAGCTGTTTCTGACTCTTTTGCTTGCCTTTTGGACCTTTTCCTTCTGGATTGCCTTGGCCAGCCTTCATTTTGCCTTTATTGTTTGAGAGTAAAGGTATGTACTAAGAATATGTCTATGTTCCAGCCAGAAGGACTAAATGTTTGTTCTGATGGCTGAGCCACACCACAGCTTGAAACAATTTTTTTTCAGTAAGCAACACAATCTTGGGTTCTTAGGTTCACAGTGTGATCAAATATCTAGTAACACCTGAGCTCATAGGGGCTCACAGAGACTGAACCACCAATCAGAGAGCATGTATGGGGCAGATCTAGTACTTCTCTATATATGCAACAGATGTACAGCTTCTTCATGTGAGATCTCTAACAGCAAGAGCAAGGGATGTCTCTGACTCTGTTGCCTACTTTTGGGTCCCTTTTCCCTAATTAGATGGCCTTGTCTAGTCTTAATAAAAGAAGATGCACCCAATCCTACTACAACATAATGTGCCAAAGCAGGGTGATATCTATGTGAGGTCTCCCTTCTAAGAGTAGAAAAGGAGGGAGCATAGGGAGAGGGAAGATGAGGGGGAGGGTCTGGTAGGGGAGCTCTTTCATGAGGATGGAGTCTGCGGACTGAGAAACAATTCTTGGGAGACCGGAGGATTCGGTTGAAGGCGAGCTATATAAAGTAACAAAAACATCACCTGCTTATTAAGTAACACCCACTCCAGCCTTCTGGAGGCGAAGCTCTGATTGGTATGTAAAATAAAATTAATGAAAACCAGAAAGAAAAAAAAACTAGATCCATGTAAGGGTTTCCAAAAGACACATCTGATATAGGGAAATATCTAAAATATAGAAACAACTAAAAAAATGGACACCAAGCAAACAAATAACCCAATTAAAAATGGGGTATAGATCTAAACAGAATTCTTCAAAAAGGGAACACAAATGGCCAAGAAGCACTTAGATAAATCTTCAATATCCTCAGCCATCAAGAAAACCCAAATCAAAACTACTTTGAGATTTTATTTTATACCTATCAGTGTGGAGGTCCCTGCAAGTGTCACAGCCAGTGGTCAAATGATCTACAGAGGCAAGAATGAAAACTGGATTTGGTATGACTTAGGTGGGTGGGTTCAAACTTCTGGAATCTGATGACAAGTGCTTTATATTTGTATATATTTAAACACAGTAAAACTTTGGTAAGAACTTTCCACATGACAATTATCACAAAAAAAAGCTTTAAACAGTGCTATATCAAAATGCCTTTACAAAGTACCTCTCGTTCACAAAACCTTTTCCACATGCATGAGTTCTGTTGACCAAGAAACAGTGCTCAGCATAAGGACCTAGGGAAGAAGGGATTTGTAATAAGTATAATAGTAAACTCTTTTGCAAAGTACATGGGACTTCTTTCATGAGGATGGAGTCTGCAGACTGAGAAACAATTCTTGTGAGGCTGGAGGATTCGGTTGAAGGTCAGCTATATAAAGTAACAAAAACATCACCTGCTTATTAAGTAACACCCACTCCAGCCTTCTGGTTGATCAGATGTCAGTTCCTTCCATTTTAGAAATAAAATCCTGTGTGTTTAACAATTCTGATTTCTTTAGTGCTGTCTGTAAGTGCATGGACCTCTTGCCCTCTGCATGTCAGAATGGCTAAGATTCATAAAACAAGAGCAATCCTTGCTGTCAAGGATGTGGAGTAAGGCGAGTCTCATCCATTGCTTAGGCAGCCACGATGGAAAGCAATGTGTTAGGTCCTCAGGAAGATGGGAATTGATCTACCTCAAGAGCCAGCTATATTACTCCTGTATATCCAAAGGAGTCCATACCCTACTACAGAGGCACTTGCTCAAACATGTCCATTGCTTCTCTATTCATAATAGCCAGAAATTGGAAACAACCTAGATGTCCATCAATAAATAAATGGATAAACAAGGCATAGTATGGTATATTCACACAAAGGAATTTTATTCAGCTGTTACAAAAAAATTAAATCATAAAATTTTCAGTTAAATGGACTGAGCATAAATAAATTATACTGCGTCAGGCAACTCAGAACTAAAAAGATATATATGACATGCATTTTCTTATATGTAGCATTACCTGTTAAGTATTCAATACGTAGGCTACAGTTGATGCAACCACAGAGGTTAAGTATGTATTATAGGACTGGGGTGAAGAATTGGATTGCTCTAGGAAGGAGAAATAGAATAGTTATTGATAGATTAGTAGTGAACTGGGATGGGAGCGTCAAATAGGGAGAGGAAGGAAAAGTGGGACTAAGGAGAGAATATGGGGGAGCGACAGCTAAAATTAAGGGCCATTCAAAAGGTTGTATGAAAACTCAATAGAAGCTCCCAAAAATATATACATATATGAAGATGATCTAAAAGGAATCCCTGAAGAACAGGAGAGACTGAACCCAACTGGACATCTCTTGTCATAAAATGAAGCCTCCAGTTCTGAGAATGGGTTACATCAAGTATTGACCAAAGAGGCCCCATGAGAACCCCAAAACAACCAAGGCTATTGCCAAGGCTATTGGTTGCTTTCCACAAACTGTGGTAAGGTCCCATTGCTGAAGATAACACCGACACAACTCCTTAAACAGAAGTTGAGCTAGTGTCTAACTAGAACCTTCATCCTTACAGATTAGTGTTCATGGTACTGGAAGTTACTTATTACGTTACCAAAAGAAAAAGGTAAACAAACATCAACTCAGCTTCAAAGTCTTCAGTCTATGATGATGATCTACCTGTGAGGTATGCTAGTGAATAATAACACAAAGCTTGTGGGAGTAGCCAGCCAATGACTGATTAGACATAAGGCTCACTCTAGGAGATAGAATTTGTCTTAGGGATTCATTACTGTGAACACCAAGGCGACCCTTATAAAGGGTCATGTTTAATTAGGTTGACTCACAGTTTCAGAGGGTTAGTTCATTATTATCATGGTGGGAAGCATGGCAGCATGTAGACAGGCATGTTGCGGGAGGAGCTGAGAGTTCTGCATCTTCACCTAAAGGCAGTCAAAAGGAGACTGTCTTCTTCAGGCAGGCAGGCAGAGGGGTCTCTTCCACACTTGGGAGAGCTTGAGCACAGGAGGCCTCAAAGCCCTCTTATATAGCGAGACGCTTTCTCTAACAAGGCCACACCTACTCCAAAAGGCCATACCTTCTAATAATGCCACTCCCTATAGCCAAACATTGAAACACATGAATTTGTGGGGGTCACTCCTATTCAAACCACCACAGAACCCTTCTCCAGCATTGCCTGGATGGCAAAGTACCTGAGACCAGACAGGTCAAAGACTTAAAGGAAAACCAAATACTACTGTTCTGCTAAAGAAACATAGCCACAAAGGGACTCCTAGTGACATCCTGCTCTACTCATAGATCAGAGCTTTCAGTCATCATTAGAGAAGCTTCCTCCTGAAGTATATGGGAACAAATACAGAGGCCCACAGCCAGGAAACATGCAGAGTATGACAAAATCTTCAAAACATAGCAGGAATAATGTACATATGAACTCATAGAGACTTGTAGAATGCACAGGGCTGGCCAGCGGGGTCTGTGTGAAACAGACGGTTGCAGAATGCACAAGACCAGCATGGGTCTGTGCCAATTGGGCTCCCTGTGCTGAGAGGAGAAATAGTCACAAGTCTCCATCCCTAACCAGGCAATAATCTACATTTGATAACTTGCAAATGAAAAGTTACTTTTCTCTAACAGTGTTTCACTGTGGATCCAAACCACTCTTAAGAGCACGCCCCAGGTCCAGCAGTTGCTGCCAACACAGCTAGAACTCACTAGCATCTTTGAAGGTTCTCTCTCTCATAATGGTTTGTCAGGACATTTTATTTTAACCTTACTGGTCCTTAGAATACATAATATGGCTTCTGCTTTGCGTTTTTTATTGAATTCCTGTGGGCTCAAGTGTGTGTTTCTTTCCTTAGCTCTTTTTCGTCTGTCTTTCCCCTTTTCTGATTGTTTTTGTTTTATTTTATCACTATTGGTTAGATCCTGATTTGGTTTCTGAAGAGAGACTCAAAGGGTGTGGATTTGAATAGGCACAGAGATTCGGAGGCTCTTGGAGCAGTTAGGGGAGGGGGAATTGCAATCAGAATATAGCTTATGAAAAACCTATTTTCAATAAAAGAAAAGTAGTATATTCGAAAGCTATAGGGAAGTTAACGAAGGCATTGAAGGGCGGTCATTTGTGAAGAAAATCTCATGTAAGAAAAAAATACTCATGTAAAGCCAAATGCAATAATATAAAAGAGTATGTTGTTTGCTGGTAATATCAGAAAACAGGGCCTAAGTTCTTAAGGAATCCTAATAAAACACAAACTTCTTTCATTTACTTTCTAATCCATTGGAATCCAGTTGCTATATGGAGAGCTTGGTGAGCACAGAATGATTTTACTGGGCTTATTGATTATTTTCACAATTTCTCATCCTTTCTATGAAACCAAGAGTCGAACTACAGAACCATAGAAAACTGCAAATTATACCAAACAAGCCTGAGCCTTCGCAGCAGTGTGCGCGCGGAGGATAACCTTTTCCTGGGAAGTCCGTCCTCCAGCCTGGGCGTAACAGGCTCTGGTGGGCGTGGCTTGCGTAACGTCACTGCAGTGCGCCAACTGGCGGCAGATTCAAATCGACCGCTCTGGGGTGTGGAGACACAAGTGGCACGTCATTCTCAGGCGAGCGGTCCTGCGATCGCGGAAGCCGGGGCAGAGGGCAGTGAGGCCGGCCGTGAAGATGGCGCTCTCCACCACAGTCTCGAGGCGGATAAAGCGCAAGGCGCCCCGCGCCTTCCTCAAGCGCACCTTCAAGCAGAAGAAGCCGTGCCTCCGTCTGGAGACCTGCTGCGACCTCCTGGTAAGTCCCGCCCTCTCCACCCGCAGGCCCAGTAGCCGTGACTGGCAGCACCCCAACCTCGTCTGGATGCCGAGCGCCCCTGCACCGAGCGCCCCTGCCCCGGGAACGGTCTATAAGGATTCCAACTAAAGCCCCGCCCCTTATTGCTTCCTGGAGCAGCCATTAAGGACACTGGCTCTGTGAATCGTTTAAATGAGCTGTGTGTGGAAGGTAAACCGGCCACAAACAGATTTGGGCTCCTGCCTCCCCTAGCTCCTGTGTGATGTTACCGAACACATTGCTCCATGGCGGCTGCACTAGGTCCCTTACTAAAGGACAGTGGTCCAAAAGTGATCATGTAGCCGTGGCGTCAGGTTTTTAAAACTTTCAAGACTGTCGTTTTTCAGACTCATGTTTACCCGAAATATAATGTTTTCCACTAATTGGCCCCAATCCTACAACTCTGTTTCTACCTGGAAGTAAATTCAGTATGTCTTCTGTTTTTTTTTGGGGGGGGGATGGGCGAGGGGGTGTTGTTGTTTTGTTTGGTTTTGGTTTTTCAAGACAGGGTTTGTCTGTGTAGCCTGGCTGCCCTGGAACCCCCGCTGTAGACCAGGCTGGCTTCGAACTCAAAGATCTGTCTGCTTCTGGCACCACCAGTACCACTCTCAATATTAAAGACCTTTATTTGTTTTTGAGACAGGGCTTCTCTGTAACTGCCCTGGCAGTTCTGGAATTCAGTTTGTAGATTAGGCTGGCCCTCACAGAGACACCCTACCCCACCCCCACCGCTGCCTCCACCACCCAAGTGCAGGTGTTGCTCACTACAGTTTGTTTTGATTGAATGGAATGGATTTCATCTACAAAAGGAATATTACGTCCCCAGATTGAGCCATAGGAACACTTCCTTTCGTCTGTTCTGAAAGCACATGTCTCTTCCAGATGAAGGTGAAGAACTGGAGTTATTTTTTCTCTGTCTTCCCATCTACTGAATTCTTGCAGGGTTTCTATTATTTTCTTTTCTTTGAGAGGGGGCTTCACTATGTATCGGCAGGCTGGCCTGGAACTCATTTTGTAGACCAGGCTGGCCTTGAACACACAGGTACATCATCCTGACTTTGCCTGTCAGTGCTGGTATTAAAGCTGTTGCCCATCCTCCCTTTAAGATGTATTTAAAAATTGTTTTTACTTATGTGTGTCTGAGTGAATGCCGTGTGTGGGTGCTTGTAGCTTGAGCTTACTTATGTGTGTCTGTGAGTGAATGCCATGTGTGGGTGCTTGTAGCTTGAGTTAAGGGCAGTTGTCAGGTGCCTGACAATGGATGCTGACAACCTGGCTCCTCCAAAAGAGCAGCACATGCTTTTAACCATTGAGCCATCTCCAGATACTGGTTTTCTTTTCTTTCTTTCTTTTTTTTTTTGAAATTATTTTTTATTGGATATTTTATTTATATTTCAGATGTTATCCCCTTTCCCCATTTCCCCCCCCACCCAGAAACCCCCATCCCATCCCCCCTCCTCCTGCTTCTTTGAGAATGTGCCTCACCCAGCCACCCTTTCCCACCTCCCGCCCTCGCCCTCAAATTCCCTCACACTGGGGCATCTGGCCTTCATGGGACCAAGGACTTTTTCTCCCACCTATGCCTGACAAGGCCATCCTCCCCTACATATACAGCTGGAGCCATGGATCCCTCCCTAAGTGCTCCCAGGCTGGTGGTTTAGACTCTGGGAGCTCTGGTTGGTTGGTATTGTTGCTCTCCCCATGGGGCCTCAAACACCTTCAGCTCCTCAGTCTTCTCTCCAACTCCTCCATTGGGAACACATGATCAGTTCAATGGTTAGCTGTGAGCATCCGCCTCTGTATATGTCAGGCTCTGGCAGACCTCTAAGGAGACAGCTATATCAGGCTCCTGTCAGCATGCGCTTCCTGGTATCCACATCAGCGTCTACCTTTGGTGACTGCACATGGGATGGATATCCAGGTTGAACAGTCTGCAGATGGCCCCTCCTTCAGTTTCTGTCCCACACTTTGTCTCCATATTTGCTCCATGAGTATTTTGTTACTCCTTCTATGAAGGACAGAAACACCCACATTTTAGTTTTCCTTCTTCATGAGCTTCATGTGGTCTGTGAGTTGTATCTTTGATATTGCAAGCTTTTGGGCTAATATCTACTTATCAGTGAGTACGTACCATGTGTGTTCTTTTGTGATTGGGTTACCTCACTCAGGATAAGAATTTCATGAATTCATTGATTTTAATAGCTGAGTAATACTCCATTGTGTAAATGTACCACATTTTCAGTATCCATTCCATCTGGATTCTTTCCAGCTTCTGTCTATTATAAATAAGGCTGCTAGGAACATAGTGGAGCATGTGTCCTTGTTATATGTTGGAGCATCTTCTGGGTACATGCCCAGGAGTGATATAGCTGGGTCCTCAGGTAATGCTGTGTCAAGTTTTCTGAGGAATCGCCAGACTGATTTCCATAGTGATTGTATCAGCTTGTAATTCCACCAACAATGGAAGAATGTTCCTCTGTCTCCTATCTCCACATCCTGGACATCCTGGACAGCAAGCATATGCTATCCCCTGAGTTTTTGATCTTAACCATTCTGACTGGTGTAAGGTGGAATCTCAGGGTTGTTTTGATTTGCATTTCCCTGCTGACTAAGGATGTTGAACATTTCTTTAGGTACTTCTCAGCCATTTGAATTTCCACAGTTGAGAATTTTGTTTAGCTCTGTACTCCATTTTTTTAATAGGGTTATTTGGTTGTCTGGAATCTAATTTCTTGAGTTCTTTGTATGTATTGGATATGAGCCCTCTATCAGATGTAGGATTGGTAAAGATCTTTTCCCAATCTGTTGGTTGCCGTTTTGTCCTATTGACAGTGTCTTTTGCTTTGCAGAAGCTTTGCAATTTTATGAGGTTTCATTTGTCAATTGTTAACCTTAAAGCATAAGCCATTGGTGTTCTGTCCAGGAAGTTTTCCTCTGTGCCCAGGTATTCAGGGTTCTTCCCCACCTTCTTTTCTATTAGTTTCAGTGTCTCTGGTTTTATGTGGAGGTCCTTTATCCACTTGGACTTGAGCTTTGTACAAGGGGATAAGAATGGATGGATTTGCATTCTTCTACATGCTGACCTCCAGTTGAACCAGCACCATTGGTTGAAAATGCTGTCCTTTTTCCACTGGACGGTTTTATCTCCTTTGTCAAAGATCAAGTGTGGGTTCATTTCTGGATCTTCAATTCTATTCTGTTGAGCTTTCTGCCTGTCTCTGTACTGATACCATGCAGGGTTTCTTGTTTGTTTGTTTGTTTGTTTTTTTGTTTTGTTTTTTGTTTTTTTTTTTTAATCACTATAGCTCTGTAGTACAGCTCTAAGTCAGGTATGGTGATTCCTCCAGAAGTTCATTTGTTGTTGGGAATAGTTTTCAGAATCTTGGGTTTTTTGTTATTCCAAATGAACTTGAGAATTGCTCTTTCTATCTCTATGAAGAATTGAGTTGGAATTTTGATGGGGATCGCATTGAATCTGTAGATTGCTTTTGACAAGATAGTCATTTTTACTGCCTCAATCCTGCCAATCTATGAGCATGGAAGGTATTTCTGAGATCTTCTTCGATTTCTTTATTCAGAAACTTGAAGTTCTTGTCATACAGATCTTTCACTTGTTTGGTTAGAGTCACACCAAGGTATTTTATATTATTTGTGACTACTGTGAAGGGTGTCATTTCCCTAATTTCTTTCTCAGCCTGTTTATCCTTTGAGTAGAGGAAGGCAACTGATTTGTTTGAGTTAATTTTATATCCAGGCACTTTGGTGAAGTTGTTTATCAGGTTTAGGAGTTCTCTGGTGGATGTTTTGGGGTCACTTAAGTATACTCTCACATCATCTGCAAATAGTGGTATTTTGACTTCTTCCTTTCCTATTTGTATCCCTTTGACTTCCTTTTGCTGTCTAATTGCTCTAACTAGGACTTCCAGTACTATATTGAATAGGTAGGGAGAGAGTGGGATTGCTTCAAGTTTCTTTCCATTTAGTTTGATGTTGGCTACTGGTTTGCTGTATATTGCTTTTACTGTGTTTAGGTATGGGCCTTAAATTCCTGATCTTTCCAGGACTTTTACTATGAAGGGATGTTGAATGTTGTCAAATGCTTTCTCAGCATCTAGTGAGATGATCATGTGGTTTTTTTCTTTTAGTTTGTGTATATAGTGGATTATTTTGATGGATTTCCGTATATTGAACCATCCCTGCATCCCTGCGATGAAGCCTACTTGATTATGGTGAATGATCATTTTGATATGTTCTTGGATTCAGTTTTGTGGGAATTTTATTGAGTATTTTTGCATTGATACTCATAAAGGAGATTGGTCTGAAGTACTCTTTCTTTGTTACGTCTTTGTGTGGTTTAGGTATGAGTATAATTGTGGCTTCATAGAACGAATTGGGTAGTGTTCCTTCTGTTTCTGTTTTGTGGAATAGTTTGAAGAGAATTGGTATTAGGTCTTCTTGGAAGGTCTGATAGAATTCTGTACTAAAATTATCTGGTCCTGGACTTTTTTTTGGTGGGGAGCCTTTTAATGACTGCTGCTATTTCTTCAGGGGTTATGGGACCGATGAGATGGTTTATCTTTTCCTGATTTAACTTTGGTAGCTGGTATCTGTCTAGAAAATTGTCCATTTCATCCAGATTTTCCAGTTTTGTTGAGTATAGGCTTTTGTAGTAGGATCTGATGATTTTTTGAATTTTGTCAGTTTCTGTTGTTATCTCTCCCTTTTCAGTTCTGATTTGAATACTGTCTCTGTGCCCTCTGGTTAGTCTGGCTGAGGGTTTATCTATCTTGTTGATTTTCTCAAAGAACCACTCCTGGTTTTGTTGATTCTTTGTATAGTTCTTTTTGTTTCTACTTGGTTAATTTTAGCCCTGAGTTTGATTATTTCCTGCCTTCCTCTTCTCTTGGGTGTGTTTTCTTCTTTTTGTTCTAGATCTTTCAGGTGTGTTGTCAAGCTGCTAGTGTATGCTCTCTCCAGTTTCTTTTTGTAGGCACTTAGAGCTATGAGTTTTCCTCTTAGCACTGCTTTCATTGTGTCCCATAAGTTTTGGTATGAGGAACCTTCATTTTCATTAAATTCTGAAAAGTCTTTTAATTTCTTTCTTTATTTCTTCCTTGACCAAGTCACCATTGAGTAGAACATTATTAAGTTTCCACATGCATGTGGGCTTTCCATTGTTTTTGTCATTATTGAAGAGCAGCTTTAGTCCATGGTGATCTGATAGGATGCAAGGGACTATTTCAATCTTTTTATATCTGTTGAGGCCTGTTTTGTGACCAATTATATGGTCTTTTTTGCAGAAGGTACCATGAGGTGCTAAGAAGAAGGTATATTCTTTTGCTTTAGGATGAAATGTTCTATAGATATATATATCAGTTAAATCCATTTGGCTCCTAACTTCCGCTAGTTTCACTGTATCTCTATTTAATTTCTGTTTCCATGATCTATCCATTGCTGAGAGTGGGGTGTAGAAGTCCCCCACTATTATTGTGTGAGGTGCAATGTGTGCTTTGAGCTTTAGTAAAGTCTCTTTTACGAATGTGGGCGCCCTTTCATTTGGAGCATAGATGTTCAGAATTGAGAGTTCATCTTGGTAGATTTTTTCCTTTGATGTGTATGAAGTGTCCTTCCTTTTTTTTTTGATAACTTTTGGCTGAAAGTTGATTTTATTTGATATTAGAATGGCTACTCCAGCTTGTTTCTTGAGACCATTTGGTTGGAAAATTGTTTTCCAGACCTTTACTCTGAGGTAGTGTCTGTCTTTGACACTGAGTTCCATTTCTTGTATGCAGCAAAATGATGGGTCCTGTTTATGTATCCAGTCTGTTAGTCTATTTCTTTTTATTGGGGAATTCAGTCTGTTGATGTTCAGAGATATTAAGGAAAAATGATTGTTGCTTCTTATTATTTTTGTTAATATAGGTGAAATTATGTTTGTGTAGTTATCTTCTTTTGGGTTCGTTGAAAGAATATTACTTTCTTTTTCTAGGTTGTAGTTTCCCTCTTTGTGTTGGAGTTTTCCATCTATTATCCTTTGTAGGATAATAGGATTTGTGGAAAGATACTGTGTAAACTTGATTTTGTCATGGAATATCTTGGTTTCTCCATCTATAGTGATTAAGAGTTTTGCAGGGAATAGTAGTCTGGGCTGACATTTGTGTTCACTTAGGGTCTGTATGATGTCAGTTCAGGATCTTCTGGCTTTTATAGTCTCTGGTGTGAAGTCTGGTGTAATTCTTGTAGGTCTGCCTTTATATGTTACTTGACCTTTTTCCTTTACTGTTTTTAATATTTTTTCTTTGTTTTGTGCATGTGATGTTTTGATTACTATATGACAGGAGAAATTTCTGTTCTGGTCTAGTCTATTTGGAGTTCTATAGGCTTCTTGTATGTTTATGGGCATCTCTTTCTTTAGGTTAGGGAAATTTTCTTCTATAGTTTTGTTGAAGATATTAACTGGCCCTTTAAGTTGGGAATCTTCACTCTCATCTATACCTATTATCCTTAGGTTTGGTCTTCTCATTGTGTTCTGGGTTTCCTGAATGTTTTGGGTTAGGATCTTTTTGTGTTTTTCATTTTCTCTGACAGTTGTGTCAATGTTTTCCATGGTACCTTCTGCACATGAGATTCTCTCTTCTATCTTTTGTATTTGGTTGGTGATGCTTGCATCTAAGACTTCTGATCTCTTCTCTAGGTTTTCTATCTACAAGGTAGTCTCCCTTTGGGATTTCTTTATTGTTTCTACTTCCATTTTTAGATCCTGGATGGTTTTATTCAATTCCTTCAACTGTTTGGTTGTTCTTTCCTGCAATTCTTTAAGGGACTTTTTGTGTTTCCTCTTTGAGGGCTTCTCCCTGTTTACCTGTGTTCTCCTGTATTTCTGTAAGGGAGTTATTTATGACCTTCTTAAAGTCCTCTATCATCATCATAAGAACTGATTTTACATCCGAATCCTGCTTTTCTGGGGTTTTAGGGTATCCAGGACTTGCTATGGTGGGAGAACTATGCTCTGATGATGCCAGGTAATCTTGGTTTCTGTTGCTTATTTCTTGTGCTTGCCTTTCACCATCTGGTTATCTCTAGTGCTACCTTCACTCATTCACTTCCCTGAGTGCAGTGGTTCTTCTGCTGCTCTGAATGCAATGGTTCCTCTAGGAAGGGTCAGGATGTGGAGTCTTCATGGGAACAGACCAGCTAGGTGTCTGCCCCAGCAACAAAGACCAAGCAAAGGGTGGAAGAGGAGTGGTATTCCAGAGGATAGTGTTTGGATGGGTGATAGGTTCTGAGTGCCCCAGGCTCCTAGGTGCAGCTCTGGGGCATAGGGTTGTGGAGGAGGGTTCTTACCTGCTGCTCTGAGTACAGTGGTTCCTCTAGGATGGGTCAGGATATGGTGTCTTCAGGCGATACTGGTTTTCTTGACTATTATAGAATTATCTTCTATTCTCTCTCTCTCTCTTTAATTTCTAGAGTCAAAATGTAGCTCCTCTCACCCCGGGCAGGGGTTGGAATACCTCTTCTGTCACTTGTTCTTTTTTTTTTTTTTTTCTCATACTCTAGGAGAAAATTATGTACCATTGTTGCCCTCCCCTGCCGACTCCTTGGTGGTGGCTGAGATAGTGTAAGTGAGCTGGGATTCCCTGGAAGTACACTTTTGATAGTTTAATTCTGTTTTCCCTGGAGCCTAATAGAGAGCGAACCCCACCTGATGAGGAATAGCCAGGAGACTACTAGCTGATTCAAGGGGTTGTCAGGTCTTTCTCGAGTAGCTAGTTTCTATTTTCTGTCCTGGAGTGACCTGCAGCTGTATGGACTCTGGAGGAGTGCTCTAGGTGTCAGGGAAAGAAGCCAAGTTGAAGCACACTTCATAGTAATAGAGGCCAGAGCTCCTTCGGGCAGTTGTTCCCCGGTGCTGTTTTCAAGTTCTATCACTTTTGTTAAACAGTTCTTGTTTCGGCTTTTGTTCACTGACATGTCTTTCCTTACAGCTTTCTGCTCTCCATTAACTTCATAATTTTACCCAATAAAGCATTCTGTGCTATTCATAAAGTTTGCGCCATTTAAAGCAGCACATTTTGTTTTTTTTTTTATGACTACCATACGAGTTAGTTGTTGAGATGTTGATATTATTCTCAGAGTTTCAAATTCTGATGTTGTCTCCCAGGGCAGTATGCAGCCTTATGGAATGATTGTTCCATTAATCTAGGAACTAGAATCAGGAGCCTTTGTCTTCTTTGTTCAGCACAATACTCTGAAGCTTCTGAGTCATTATTGTTTGAAATACTTGGTAACTGATATAAATAATGACAGAAAGAAAATTGTGAAAAATACCTTTTAACAGGTTGTGAATAGTGCCCTCACAAACCTGGAAAAAGCCGTGGACTAGAAAGTTGTGAGTAATAAATTTGTGTTAAAAAAGTTTATATATTATCTAACACTACACGTGCTTTGCTTTTAAAGATCCATTTGAATTGCCTACTCTTTGTTCAGCGATTGGCAGAAGAGGCCAGGACAAATGCCTGTGAAAGTAAATCTGGAGTTATTAAAAAGGATCATGTACTGGCTGCAGCAAAGGTAAAATATAAATTTTCTTAGTAAGCAAGAGTTAACTTAAAAATATTGCTATGGCCATCATTTTTGTCTGATTCAAATACTTTTTATTTCAAAATCCCTGTAGGCTAGTATATTGCTAAGTTAGGAAGGAGTGTGAGGTGCACCGGCAAGGAAGCTTGGTGAGCTTTGGGAAAATGCACAGCATTCTTAGACCTTTGTAAACTGTTTAAGCACATGGTACTTTCTTTGATAGTTCCCATACTAATATCTCTTTGCTGACCTGGGTTACAGACTTTTGGAAGCCAGGCATCAGGCATGCCCTGGCAATTTTTATGAGGCTTCTAAATACTCTTCAGTGGGAAACACTACAACTATTAAAACCCAAATAAGGACTTTGCTGAAAGCAATGCAATGATTAAGAGTATGAAGAATATATGTAAGGGTTTTCAATTTAGATGGTTGTTTTTTCTAAGTATATAACATACTTAGCATTTTCTAAAATTTTCTAAAATTTTTATTGCCTTTATTGTGTACCTACATACACGTGTGCGTGTGTTTGTGTATGTGTACACAGGCACATGTGTGTACCTGTCACTTGTCATGGCATACCTGTAGGTCAGGGCAACTTTTGGCAGTTGGTCCTCTCTATGATATGGGATCAAACACAGGTCATCAGACTTACTGTCTGAGACATTACTGTCTCTACCTGCTGAGACAGCCCATGGGACCTGAGGTCTGGTTTTCTTTTTAAATTGTAGTAGCCCGATTCTTTTACATTTTTATTTTTATTTGTATAGTTTTGAAGCTAACTTAGGGCCTCATTCTTTCAGGATTTTTACAATCAAATATTTCCCTTTGTCTTATTTCTGCAACATTTAATGTCTTGAAAATTATATGTGAAGTACCAGCTGTTAAAATTCCAGCTTGTGATGTTTTACATTGAGATTGATTTATACTGCCTGATACTACTTTATACTTGTTTTGAGTTTGAGAACATTTTTTTTTTTTAATACTCTAGATCATTAATTTGTTGGCAGGGATAACACACGACATGATAGCCAAAACTTGTTTTGAAGTCAAATGTTTTGATACTTCTGGTTAGAATTGGCAAGGTTTGTGAGTGAAAGTGACTCTAAAACCAGATTGGGTAATCTAAAAATGTTTCCCATTTGTTGAGAGAGGTAGACTGTGTTAGAGAAATGTAGAACCTTGCAGATCAGTGATTCTGACTTGTTTTCCATAGCTATAATATGTATCTTTATTTCTTCCCTTACAGGTAATTCTGAAGAAGAGCAAAGGCTAGGTGTCAGCATGTGCTTGAGAATTATATGATGTGTTAACTTAAGTCATAACAGATCATAAAAACACTTTGTATATATCAGTTTATATTATGGATTATTAAAACATTGTATATGCATTTTATTTCTTTTAAGGAGTTATGCTTTATTCTTTAATGGCTTCTGAGTTTCTTTTGTGTTGCTGTATTGTTGCTTAGTGAATCAAAAATGAAATCATGCTGTATTGAATAGCTTGAAGAGATGTGTACTCCTTTGATTGAAGTTTATGTCTTTGAATTTAGCCATAATTATGCAGTGAATTTAATTTCTGAGGAAGCAACATTCAGTAAAGTCTGGGTACATTTTAAATATGTTAATTTTGGATGCATTTACAAAGCATGAGTTTTGTGTTACACTAGTAGCAATAGTAAAATTTCTCAACTAGAAGATTGTAAGCATCAGCTAAGGTTGTTACAAACTTGTTTCCATCTAGACACCACAAACAAGAAGATGTGAGTCAAACTGGCGTGCTTTCTTCAGTCACAGGGTTTAGTAGATAAGGCTTTTTCTCATGGCAATATTTTGGAAGCTTATTGCATATCACCCAATTTTCACTTTTAAATTTTCGTTCTGAGATAATTGAAATAGTGTATGAAGTTGCAAAGTTAATATAAACATACATTCTACACTAAACACCCATTTTCCTCAGTGGTCATATAAAACATATAGTGTAATATATCAAAAGCAAGAACTTGGTAATTCAAACAGCATATATGTAGCTTCGTGCTATTGTATCATGTGTGCAGATTCATGTGATTATATATGACCAATATATATTACTAGCTTAGTACCACAGAGGTCTTGTTGGTTTATACTCTTCCAGCTACCATATCCTCTACCAGAGTACCACCCTAGCCAACTCTTCTCCAGCTCTATAGCTTTGAGAATGGAAGCATGCAGGAAATAAGCATTGGCGATGTTTTTCACTCAGTGTAATACCCTTGAGTTCTGTTCTAGTCATTGCGTGTGTTCACTTCTGAGTGGTGTGGATGCACCATATTTTATATAGCTGTTTGCTTATTGAAGAACATTTTGCTTTGTCTAATTTGGGGATTACTATAAATAAAATTTCTATGAATGATTATAAGCATTTTTTAAAATGTGTATAAGTTTTCATTTTTTTCTAGGAAAAATGCCTAGAAGTTTGATTGATGGGTCAAATGGCAAGTATATGTTTAAGTTTTAAAAAAACAAGACAAACAAAAATAACTAAACTATGGTAAAGTGATTGTACTACATTTTTACCAGCAATGTATGAAAATAATTTTATTCACATTCTAGTAAGCAGTTTTTTGTTATTGTAATTTTTCTGACAGAATTATGCAGTTTTAATTTGCATACATTGCATAGTGGCTGTCTATGCTGAGGCTCCTATTACAAATTGCCATACACCAGGAAGCTTATAAGCAAGTATTTGTGTCAGTTCTGGTGGTTAAAAGTCCAAACTCTGATCTCACAGAACTCTTAAGTGAGTTCTGGTGGTGTATATATTACATTATTCAGCTTCAACTCACAAAGATTTAGGAAATACAAATTATGTGGGAGAAAGATTGTAGTAATTATGAAGGACTTAAGATATAATCTATAGATAAATACTTTAAAATTGAAAATAAGGAACAGTCACAGTCTAATAGCATATATAACAGTTTTCTTTAAAACTAAATGTCCATGGTGGCTGAGATGACTCAGCAGATAAAGACAGATGCAAAACTTTAATGCCAACCTTCTGCCTTGAGTTTGGTACCCAGAAGCCATGTTACAGTAGAAGGAGAGTACCAACTCTCCAAAGTTGTTATCTGACCTCCACCCAAGCTAGACGGTACTAGCCATGTGATCCGGAAGTGGCAGGTTCACTCCTATCAAACACAAAAGTATAGACAAAACAAAAATCTTTGTTTTCTAGGCCAGTTACCAAAAGGTAAAGAAAAGAAATTCTTTGTGGAAATAGAATTTGAAACCTGGATGTCAACCTAATATAAAGGTCCTTTTATATCGACACTAGAGAAGTACACACCGCAGAGTATGCAAGTAGATAGAATACTAAAAATCTGTCTGAGCAAGGGCATGCATTATTTCAAAATAGTAAGGCAGGTGAGGTGATTAGTTTTATGTTACTATTCACATACAGGAAGAAGACTCAAGAATAAAGAATCAAGTTATGCCAGGTCTGTAAGACAAATATTTTAAACATCTGGCTCTTGTGGAAGAGTAAACTGGAGAAAATATTGTCTTTACAATGAGAGTCACCAATAAATGGAGTCTAAAGTAGGAAAAGTTCAAAAAATGCCACTTGAGAATTAAAATCACTTGTAAATTTCTATTAGAAAATATTTCATGTAAATCTTAATACTCAGAACATGGAGATAGATTCTGGACTCAAGGTTTCCTTTAGAGGCACCATTACCCATGCCAGATCACCAGGTCAACAGGAAGTCTATCAAAAAATTCAGACTTGACTTGAAAGGAGGCAAAAATGAGTTGAGCCAGGGAAATGGAGGGTACAGAAAACTGAATGTTGGAACTGTATCATACTCTAGAAGTTGCCAGTTGTCTTTGAAGAGGCCTTGTTTCAGGTTCTACAAGTGTTAAAGTGAAAAGAAATAGTCCCTAAATACTCTTTACATAGGTAATGTAGTATTGCAACAAAAAAATGCACATTGTGGTCAGTTATAGACTATTTCAAGTTGAGGGGAAGGTTTTAAAGGTAAAGTGGTTAAATATGACATTTTGAAACATGAGTTTGGAAGACATCAATACGAAGAGTGGCCTGTGTATGGGGTTAATAGACAATGGTTGTGCAGATATTCTTACAGAAATTTTTATTTACTTTTGTTTGTTTTCATGAAGTAGTTCTGATAGTCTAGTCTTCTGTGAGTGGTTCTGTTAGCAGGAATATATAGATGCAATACTTTCATGGTTTCTCAGTTTTACTTAACTACTACTAGTTAGGGTTTGACAAAAAAGACCCCACGTTCATCCTGAAGGCTTTCATGTGCTGTCAGTACCTGTGTTGTCTTAAGTTATCTTCCAGCTTTGTTTTATATTCCTTTATTATTTTTCTGGATGGAATGTATATTTTTCCAAGGCAAGAGCCTCTCATTGAATCCTCAAAAATGTGCAGGTTTTTTAATTCTGAAACAAGAACTCTACTTTGAATGGTAGGTCTTGAAGAGGAAGCATTAATTCCTCCAGTTACACATAGACAGTAGTAATGTACTTGTAAACACACACACACACACACACACACACACACACACACACACACACATATATCCATGGCCTTTCTAAACTCGGAGAATAGTAAGTTTTTCAGAAGCTAATATAAAGAATAGTTTAAAAATATTAAACTCCTAACATTAAGTTTATTATTCTTGATGGAATTCTGAGCCAAAGAATGTCTTTATTTTTATGTATTATTGTATAAGAGTCCTAAAGCAAAGTCACTATTTTACTAAAAGCAGTCTGGCATTTATTTCTTTCCCCTCTGTTCTGTTCACTTCTAATTTTCTCCTGTAATCTTGTATTTTTATTGTTGCTAAGGCTTGAACCCAGGCCTTCATGATGCTAGGGAACTATGTCACCAGTGAACAATATTCCAACTCTCTTTCAATTTTCTTAAAAAAAAATATTTGCATTAGAAAGGTTTTTCGGTTAATAGTCAGACTGGAAGCACTCTTCTTGATTTGTTTGAAGCTGTAGATAGTAAGATACATCTCATGTAAAGTTGGAGTAGCTTTAGCCTGTATGCTTAATTTAACTTAAAAACATTTCCAGTTAATATAAAAATATGCAATAAACGGAAAAATGGCTAGTTCTATTTAGTCTTAGTGTGCTTATTCTGAGAGAGTCACAGTCACCAATATCTCTTTAGTGAGTATAGTGTCCATTGGAAAGAATCAGAGATTTGTGACCTGAGGCCATGATAGCTAATACACTACTATAGGAAAATTTCAGATGGGAGGGGCTTCTTCAGGTGGCTGACTATGCTGGTAAGGAAGAAGCAAGAAGAGGTTGTAAACTGACAAGACAGATACTATACTTGGCCTGCAAGGGAAAAAAAATTGAATTAGTCTGTGGTATTTAAAAATTAAATTACATATACAAATTAAATTTCTGGCTTCATTTAAAAAGCTGGACAGTATGGCAGTAATACAGCCATAATCGGTTGGACTTAAATAGTAGCATCTCTTTCCAAATCACCTTTTATTTACCCCACCTAGGGTTGTTTTACTTTAACATCAGTACTCCATTTGAAAGTATTTGAGTGAGTCCACAATCCACTTGAAAACTTGAAACCTGCGGTTGCTATTGATATATTTAGGCAGTTTTAGTGACATAGCCTAGCGTGCCCCAACTATGTTCTCTTTCTCAGCAGTTTTCACACTACTCTCCTGTTTCTATTAGCAATGATCATAACCTGTTGGTTTCAAAGCTTACTCCACTGCAGTTCCAATAGAAGAGCCATGTCCTGAGGAATCCGGTCGCAGGCAATCAAAGATGGAAAACATGTTTGAACTTATCCACTAAAGAATACATCTCATCGACCACATCTCTTCAATCCAAAAGGAACTCAAATTTAAGACTATGCAAGCTAGGCAAAACTAATGTCCGATTTGCAACTTTCTAAGAGTCTTTTAGACATTCTATTCTTGGTACTCAGATGATAATGTGACATAGGAGTTAGCTCTTTGTATAGTCAGCACCAAAATGGACTGTCTTAAATTGTACTTTTGTCAACAACACTTTTTTCCTTTACAGTGCTGTTCCAACAGTTGTAGTAATGTATAGTTATTTGTCCTGTACCCACTCCACGGCTTCTTAACTAACAATTAGAAAGGCATGTTAGAATTCTACTCTGGAATTAGTTCAAGGATGATAATTTACTGTAAGATGTACCTGGTACTAAAACTGAAGTCCTGAAATCAGGACTGATACACTATGACGCTGTTGTTACTGGAGCATTTGGTGACATACTATTTGAATGAGTAATAGAACTTGCTTTTCTTGCTGCATAATCAAACTTGGGAGAGCCTAGACTTGTGGAAACTGAGTTCATACACACATGTCAGCATTGAGGTGAAACCTGACAATGAGATTGCATGTCTTTTGTGAAGAAATGAGTAACATTAGGACGGTAGCATATAGTGTGGAATAAAACTTCACAGGGAAACTTAACAAGGTAAATCTTTACCATCACTCCTTTTGAGAATCCAAATCACAATATTAATTCCAGTTACGTTGTAAAGAAATAATGCCACCCATTCTTTTCTGAACCTGTGTTGATTTCTCACCTCGTGAATGACTCTTTGTGAAGAAATCTAATGAAGCATAACAATTTTAATTTTGGAAGTTCTTTCCTGCCTATGCTGCCAGCCATAGCTATCCTGTTCTACTTGCCAGAATCCCTCGAAGTCTGTTGCTCAGATGCTGTTCTCAAGTCCTGTCATTAGAGTGTTTAAGTTTTCTCTTGGGGCAAACCAAATACCATATAATACTTTCTCACGATCGTATAACTTGGGCCCAAAAAATTGTTCCACACGTTGAATAATGTGGCACTGGCTGACAAAAGAGTCCAGAGTGCCATGTTCTGCTGTGGGCTTCCCCAAACTCTGTGTATGATGAGCTGTGGGGTTTCAGGTTCATGTGGACAATGTCACCATGAGATGAATTTATCCTTTGTTCAGTTTATCCCGCACGCATTCATCTTTAGGTGCATGTCTTGTTCTAAACTAATTCTGCTGTGCATTAGGTAAGCAATCAGTTAAACTTACTATTGTTTTTTAGATTATAGAACTTAGGGAGAGAGAAAGGAAAAAAAGAATGCAATGTCCATCCCCTAATGGGATATAGGACCGGGGATGTAAATAGGTAAGATCAGGAAAGCTCTTCCACCTAGTCTCTTACAGAAGGTACCTAGTTTATGCTGCTGTTTGTCAACTGTAGTTACAGAGAGAGCCTTTAAAAATAAGAATGCATTGCCACCAAGGGCCATGTGGATATTCCTGTTCTGTGCTGCCACCTAAAACCATGTTGATGTCTATGGGTCAGGTTGCCACAAGGGATCATATTGGTACCCATGGCCTGTGTTGCCCCAGAGGTCTCAGAAGTTGATATCCTTCATCTGTGCTGTAGCATAGGGCCGTGCTGATGTCTGTGGTCTGTACTGCCCCCCAAAACCATGCTGAGGTTGTGGCTTCTGCTGATGCTTGAACCATGTGGATGTTAGTGGTCCATGCTACTGCCAAAAACCATGTGGAAGCATGATCTGTGCTCCTGCTGACTGTAAAGGGTAAGGACATTACCCTTGTATTGTACCATTGTATTGATGACTGCAGACTCAGAGTTGGGACATAAAGGGCTTCTCTGACAACCCCTACTCTCACCCCTGATTCCACCCCACAAAAAGTAACAACCGAGACAGAAAGCCATCAAAGAAAACTCTTAAAAATTGTGATAAAGATGCTGAAGTTTAGGTCTCCACAGTTGATGGCTTCTGGTTGGTGTGTGGATGGGGGAAGGACTCAGGTTTCTTTAAGGGACTGGCCACCAGGAATTTGACCATGTTCCAGTGAGTATATGGACAAAACCAATTGGACATTTTTTTTTTTTAATTTCTTCATCCACACAGAGGGCTACAGACCTGGGAAGACTGGAAAGTAGGATGATTGGAGTTTATCATGTGAAATTCCCAAATAAGCAATAAAAATATTATGTTGGGAAAAAGATAAGGATGTGATGTATAGCTGTAATTAACTTAACATTTTATTCAGCAATTTATTCCTCGGTATCTTAATTAGAAAAAGTCAAGATAGTCTCTATAGAATTGAGGTCAGTTTATGTTGATATGGCTCAAAAACTTTAATTATAGACTTCTCCAGATTTACTAGCAGGCAAAGGGTATCACTACTTAGTTTGCATAATGTGAGTCTTTTTTTTTCTAATAATTTGTTTTTTATTCACTTTACATCCCACTTGAAGTTCCATCCTCTCCTCCCAGTCCTGCCCCATAAGTCTTCCATTATTCCCTCCCCTTCTCAGAGATGGGAAACCCTCTTCGCGCACCACCCAACACTGGAACATCTAGTCCTAGCAGGGCTAAGCACTTCTCCCACTGAGGCCCAACCAGACAGTCTAAGTTGGAAAAGAGGATCCAATGGGAGGCCACAGTCAGACACAGCCTCCGCTCCAATTGTTAGGGGATCAACATGAAGACTAAGCTGCACACCACGCAATCTTACTTTAGAACCAACAGGTAGCACAATCACTGGGCTCAGAAACTAGCATCCCAAATTTGTAAGCTATTCTATTGTAAATCCTCTGGTGGTGGATCCTGGCAGATTTGCCACCTAAAGCCATAGCCTCCTGCTACCTACATTGTGCCTCCATGCACACTTCTGTCCTAAAGGAAGTTTCTCCTGCCTCCCTTCTTCCTCTCTGCGATCAGGAGTCCAGCCTCATTTCCGCCCAGTGATTGGTCCCTTGAAATCTTTCTTCATTATGAGAAGGTTCTTCCATAAAAATATTACAAAGCCTGTTTCAAAGGCTGGATGGTTTTCAGTTCCTCTGTGAAAGAGTAAATAACGAAAAATAATCAAGCAGAACCTTGGAGAACCTTCACAGTAACCTGCTTTGTACCACAACCAGAGGGAATGTGAATAACTCAAATTGGGGAGTACATAGACACATGATCCTCAGAACTTATTTCTCAAGTTACATATAGTGGCAAGGTAAACATTTGCTTAAGAACTCTTTCAAAATGTGGGAACGGTGATATATAGTTACTAGGGGATGCTATCTCATCTCTTAAACTCCAGATTAGCTACAACTTGGCTCTACCCAGCACCCTCCTGGGCTGAGTGTTGCAAATTATCACATCGTTTGGCTTAAAGAAAACGATAGCATAGCTTTTCCTCCAAAACTATTGCATTTATAGGAGTTTGACCTGGTAGAAATAAAGGTAACTCTAACCAAACAAATGAAAGATCTGTATGACAATAACTTCAAGTCTCTCAAGAAAGAAATCAAAAAAGATCTCAGAAAATGGAGAGATTTCCCATGGTCATGAATTGGCAGATATAACATAGTAAAAATGGCCATAGTGCCAAAGGCAATCCTCAGAGTCAGTGCAGTCCCCATCAAAATCCCAACACAATTCTTCAAAGACATGGGAAGAACAATTCTCAAAGTCATCTGGAAAAGCAAAAAAGCCAGAATAGCGAAAACAATTCTTCAAAATAAAAGAAGTGCTGGGGGAAGCACGATCCCTGACCTCAAACTCTACTACAAAGCAGTAGTTATAAAAAACTGCATGGTATTGGTACAGAGACAGACAGGTTGATCAATGGAATAGAATTGAAGACAAAACCACACACTTAAACACAGTTGGTCTTTGACAAAGAATCCAAAAATATATAATGGAGAAATGAAAGCATCTTCAATAAATAGTGCTGGTCAAACTGGCTGTCTGTATGTAGAAAAATGAAAATAGACCCATATTTGTCACCTTGCACAAACCTGAAGTCCACATGGATCAAGGACCTCAACATAAACTAGATACACTGAATCCAATAGAAGAGAAAGTGGATAAGTGTTAGGAGCCGCGTCCGCCATCGCAAGATGGCGCCGGTTTCCTGCTTCCTGGTTCTTCTTGCGAGCCTTGCTTGAATGTGCGCCTGCGCAAGGCGCGAAAACCAGTATGCTAATTTGGCGACATCATAAGAGCCAATGAGTGTGCGGCACATCTCCTAAAGCGCTATATAAGCCATAAGCTTTTGGGGCTTGGGGTCCCTCGCCTCACTACCATCTAAGAGAGCTGTAACACTAAAAGAGCTGTAATAAAACTGCTGCCAGAAGAATCCTGAAGCGTGGCGTTCTCCTTTTTGGCGAGGCGGCGCCCCGCAGATAAGAGCCTTGAACTCATTGTCACAGGGGGAAACTTCCTAAATAGAACTCCAATGGCTCGTGCTTTAAGATCAAGAATTGATAAATGGGATTTCATGAAACTGGAAAGTTTCTGTAAGGCAAAGGATATAGTCAATAAGACAAATCAGCAACCTACACATTGGGGAAATAATCTTCACTAACCCCATATCCAATGGAGGGCTAATATCCAAAATATAAAAAGAAATCAAGAAGCTCACCACCAAAAAAACCCAAAAATGGGGTATAGAACTAAACTGAGAATTCACAACAGAGGAATCTCGAATGGCTGAGAAGCACCTAAAGAAATGTTCAAAGTCCTTAGTGACCAGAGAAATGCAAAGTAAAATAACCTGAGATTCCACGTTACACCAATCAGAATGGCTAAGATCAACACTTCAGGTGACAACACATATTGGTGAGGATATGAAGAAAGAGGAACACTCCTCCATTGCTGGTGGGATTGCAAACTGGTACAACCATTCTGGAAATCAACCTGGAGTTTCCTCAGAAAATTGGAAATAGATCTACCTGAAGACCCAGTAATATCACTCTTGGGAATATACCCAAAAGATGCTTTACCAGGCCACAGGGGCACATGTTGCCCTATGTTCACAGCGGCATTATTTGTGATAGCTAGAAGCTGGAAACAACCCACAACAGAAGAATGGATACAGAAAAGTGGTTTATTTACACAATGAAATACTACACAGCTATTAAGAATGAATACATCCTGGGGTTTGTAGGCAAATGGATGGAACTAGAAAATATCCTGTTTCAGGTAACTCAGACTCAAAAGGACATGCATGTTATGTACTCATTAATAAGTAGATATTAGCCAAAAGAGAAAACAAAACAAAAAAGTTACAGAATATCCAAGATACAGTCCACAGAATTCAAATAGATCAACAAGCTGAAGGGCCCAAGTGAGGACACCTCAGTCCCATTTGGGAGGGAGAAGACAGCAACCACAAGGGTGGAGGGAAGGAGGGATCTGGAGGGAGAGGGGATGGGTAGATGAGAGGGGAACATGATCTGGTATTGGGTGGAGGAAAAGGACTGAAGTCCTGAGGGTCAGCAGAAAGAATGGAAACAGGCAACCTCAGCAGGTAGTAGGTTGGAGGAACCCTCTACAATGCACCAGAGACCTGGGAGGTGGGAGACTCTCAGGACTCAAAAGGAGGGACCCTAGATGAAATGCTCTACAGTGGGGAGAGGGAACTTTTAGAGTCTACCTTCAGCAGAGAGACAGAACATCAAATGAGATATGGGGTTGTTATCCCACGGTCAAAACTCTGACCCATAATTATTTCTGTCTGAAAGAACTGCAGGGATGGAAATGGGGAGGAACCTGTGGAAAAGAAGGTCCAGTGACAAACCCAAAGTGGGATTTAGTTCAAAGGGAGGCCCCAAGTCCTGACACTATTACTGAGGCTATGGAGTGCTTACAAAAAGGGACCTATTATGACTGCCCTCCGAAAGACCCACCAAGCAACTGAAAGAGTCAGATGCAGATATTTGTACCCAACCAATAGACAGAAGCTTCTGACCCCTGTAGTTGAATTAGGGAAAAGCTGGAAGAAACTGAGGAGGAGGATGACCCTGAAGGAGGATCAGCAGTCTCAATTTACCTGGACCCCTAAGATTCCTCTGACACTTGACCACCAACCAGGCAGTATGCACCAGCTGATATGAGGCTCCCAACACATATACATCAGAGGACTGCGGGACTGCCTGGTCTGGGTTCAGTCAGCAAAGATGCACCTAACCCTGAAAGACTTTAGGTCCCAGGGAGTTTAGAAGTCTGGTGGGGTGGGGACATCCTCACGGAGACTGAGGAGTGGGGAGGAGATATGGAATGGGAAACACTCAGAGAGTGGACCCAGAGGGGAATAAAACCTGGAGTGTAAGGGGAAAAAAAGATTAAAAAAAAAAAAGAATACTCTTAAAATTAAAAAAAAAGTAACGGGGCATATGCATGAATGGTAGTTCATGTTACTTCTCATTGTCACTCCTTGGCAATTTGAAATTCATTTCTTGGCTTCCAATGACTTCATATATAGATATAACTATTATATTTATTTAGAATTTTTTTCTGAAGAACATGACCAACCATGAGTTTTTTTTTTTATAGATGTGTAAATTCTAGGTAGTTTTTAATGCTTTATAAATGAGACCATGACATTTATTTTAGTAGTTCTTCAAAGTACTTCATTTTAGTAGTTTTGAATTTAGCAATGCTAAATGCAATTAAAGTCATAATGTCCCCAGAGATATTTTTGTATGAATTTTATTACAACCTTTGTGGACAGAAACAAAACAGAATCCATGCACTTTTCCCAATTTATCTTTGAATCAGATAATACTATGAGTTTATCTCTTTTTTTTTTTGGAACTCTTTCTTGCCTTCCCAAACAGTGCCACCAGCTGGAGACCAGGTTAGCAAACATGTGAACCTCTGGGGGACATTTCACATTCCAACACAATACCCCTTGAGTCTTCTTATGGGTCCTACTGTGTTTCTCTTTTCATTAAACGTTTCTTCATAGAAAAGACAAAAGCTTATTAAATGAATATAAAAGAAAATCATACTTTAAATTGAGAAGAAAGCCTATATTATATGTTTGGGGAAGGTGGGAAAAGCTCTTCATTCTAGTCCTGTTAGAATGCCCTTACAGATGATTGTAACATGCTTTGTTTATGCTACTAGCAACCCTGCTTCCTCTGAAAGCTACCCTGACTTGCTTTAACCAATGTGGTCTGAATCCAGGCCAGCATTTTACTAATATTTATCCGTGTTAAGCTTAGCATAACTTGAGAAGTCAAATTCATTGCAAATCACTTCCACTTGTACAAATATCTTATTTATGCACAATTGGTAAAAACCCAGTACTCTCATTAGATAAACTGACATGCTTGTGTTACGACCTGGGCTGGGAGTCTGAGTAAGTGAGATTATTCTGGAGGAAGAAAAATCAAAAGAATTAAAGAGTAATTGTATGAAAACTATAATCTTTAACAGCAATAAAAGGCATTTTCCCAAAGTGTTTTATTTTAATGTATGAAATCAAATAATCCAGTCAGAATCTGGCAGTTGATAAAATGAACCCTGTTTCTTCATTTACAAATGATCTACTATTCAGATTGTGTTTATGGGCTCAGTGTCTACCACCAGAGTCTCAAGACTGAGAAGATGCTCTGGCAGAGGAAATGCTTAGGGCACAACTTCAATTTGAGACAGAGACTGAAGGGTCATTAAAGCCCCTGGAAAGAGGCAAAAGAGGGAGCCAAGCCTGCTCAGAGGCTAAATAAGTCTCTCTAGATGTACAGATATCTTTTTCCAGATTAACATTCTTCAAAGAAAACTGAAAGATGATGACTCAGTCTGGGACCTCATTACTCATAAAGATGGACTACAGCTTTAGTGATGACAATGGCTTAGCCACTATTCCTAATATTGATCAGGTACAATGGTTATATTTACTCAGACTGAGTTGTCTGTGAAGTTATGGAAAAGACTTAGGACGATGTTGCTAAATACTGCCAGCATATGAGTTTTGTCTCAGGATGTCTGAGGCTATGAATGGGAGTATGTTGTCTCATCTCTAGGTCATTACTTTATGAGACAGAACAAAACTATTTCATTCATTAATTAAGTTAAAATTAAGATCCTATCGTGCTTGAGATGTGCAGCTGATTATAATGGTGGCCTCCACAGGCATGATGCTTATGCCATGGAATTTCAAGTTTTGTGTTTGTTGAATTGAGTATTTTTGAAAATTTTCATTTATTTATTTTTGTTTTATCATTTTTAATTAATGTTAACATTTATTGAAAACAGGTATGTTTCAAACAACACACCCTCATCACAGTTTCCCTTCCTTCAACTCCTCTCAGGTCCTCCAGACCCACCCAAATACACACCCTTTCTTTTTTTTTTTTTTCTCTCATTAGAAAAGAAACAGGCAGCAACAACCGAAAACCAGAGCAAAACAAACAGAAAAATGGACCCAAAGAAAAAGCACAGCAAACTCCTACAGACACAGGGACATGTACACACTCACATACAAAAAAAATCACATTAAAAACTCAAAACCAGAAGCTGAATATAAAAGCAAAAGACCTTTAAGAGAAAATACAAAAAACAAATCAAAATCAAAACAAAAAAATGGTGCTTAAAAAAATGTAGAGAAACTATTATGAGACAAAATAACCCTCCCAGAATACGATTGAGTTTCCTTTTTGTTGGTGATGAGCTGCTGCTTAGTATATTAATCCTACTGATCCAAAAGCTTGGGGGTCTTCCCACCTTCTAATGTCTTAATTCAGTTTCTTCAGTGTTTTATAGTTTTTATTATAGAAGTCTTTCATGTATTTGGTTAGAGTTACTCCAAAATATTTTATTTATTTTAAAGATATTGTGAAAGTCAGTTGCTTCCCTGATTTCTTCTCAGTCCATTTGTCATTTTTATATAGGCGGGCTACTGATTTTTTGTGTATTGATTTTGTATTCCATTGTACTGGCTGGTTTTACGTGTCAACTTGACACAAGCTGGAGTTATCACAGAGAAAGGAGCTCCAGTTGAAAAAAATGCCTCCATGAGATCCAGCTGTAAGACATTTTCTCAATTAGTGATCAAGGGGGGAGGTTCCCTTGTGGGTAGTACCATCCCTGGGCTGGTACTCTTGGGTTCTATAAGAAAGCAAGCTGAGAAAGACAGGGAAAGCAAGCCAGCAAGAAACATCTCGCCATGGTCTCTGCATCATCTCCTGCTTCCTGACCTGCTTGAGTTCCAGTCCGACTTCTTTGATGATGAACAGCACTGTGGAAATGTAAGCTGAATGAACCCTTTCCTCCCCAATTTGCATCTTGGTCATGATGTTTGTGCATGAATAGAAACCCTGACTAAGACAGCCATTAATTTGCTAAAGGATTTTAATCAGCTTCCTGGAGAAGTTTTTAGGGACATTTATGTATGCAATTTTATATTCTGTAAATAATACTCATATGGGTCCTGTGTGTCTGAAGGCTCTCCATGAAGATCTCTGGCCTGGCTAGGTGCGAGGAGGGTTCAGGCCAAGAGGATAGAGTGCTAGCAGGGAGGGAGAATCACCTCTGGTCCCTCCACTGCTGCCTCTACCTCTACCAACGTCTCCGCTGTCACCACCCGGTTGCTCCTAGGTGTTGAACCTGTTGCTCTGCACTGAGTCGGTCAGGGTTGAGCGTGGGAGAAGCTGGCAAGGTAGCAAGGAGCTCAGGAAGGGTCCTGATGGAGCTTTGGGAAAGCAGATCTCTTCCCAGGTGTTATAGCTCTTGTGTCTGAAACTCTTGGACAACGGGATGATTCTCGCACACCTTTACTTTTCCTGAATAGGATTCTTATATACAGTTTTGGGGTGAGTTAGAGTCCGGCAGCAGGTAACTCCTGTTGGCTTGGTCTGAGAGCTTGGAGATACCTCATCTACATGTGGGAGAGCCAAAGACACTGTTCCTACATGACTGATGGCCATAGACCTCTCTGTGGGAGGGGCTGTAGAGGGCTGAAGCTAAGTGAGAGAGGTCAGGGGGCCCAGGAGCACCACCAAACTCCTATTGTCCCTTTAGGGTCTCTGGGGCTTGAAGCTCAACTAGGTACCCCACTGTCTCTCATAACCCACTGCCCCACATACTCTGACTTCTTCGTTCCTCACTTCTTGATATATTTCAGTTGTCTTATTGCTCTAGCTAAGACTTCATATTCTTTATTGAGTAAGTATGGAGACAGAGGACATCCTTGTCTTTTCTTGACTTCAGTAGAAATGATTTGAGTTTCTCTTTGTTTTGATTGATGTTGGCTGTGGGCTGCTGTAAATTACCCATATTAAGTTAAAGAATGTCACTTCAATCCCTAGTATCTCCAGGACTTTTATCATGAAAGATGCTGGATTTTGTCAAAGGCTTTTTCTGCATCTTATGAAATGATCATGTGGTTTTATATTTCAGTTTATTTATATGATGTATTACATTTATCACTTTATGTGCATTGAACCATCCCTGCATCTCTGGAATGAAGCCTACTTGACCATGGTGGATGATCTTTTTGATGTGTTCTTGTATTTGGTTTGCAAGTATTTTTTTTGAGAAGTTTTGCCTCTATCTTCATATGGAAAATTATCCTGTCTTCATAAAGGAATTAGGCAATGTTTCTTCTTTTGTTTTGTAGGATAGGTTGAGAACTATTGGCATCAATTCTTTGAAGGCATGGTAGAATTCTTCAATTCTGCATAGAATACTTCTGGCCCTGACTTTTCTTCCACCTCCCCTTTTGGTTGAAAAACTTTTAATTATTGTTGCTTCTATTTGACCATGGGCTATAGATAAATTTAAGTTGCTTATATGATCTTAATTTAACATTTGTAGGTTGTATATATATAAAGAAATCTATTTTTATGTTGTTTAATTTGGTAAAATACAGATTTTTAGATTATGTCTTCATGATTCTCTGGATTTTCTTGGTGTTTGCTTTTTTTTTTTTGGTCCCCATTTTCATCCCTAGTTTCATTAGTTTGGATCTCTGCTCTGTATCATTAAGTTAATTTGGCTAAGGGTTTACCAATCTTACTGATTTTCTCAAAGGACCAACTCTTTGTTTCATTGAGTCTTTGTATTTTTGCTTGTTGGTTTTGTTTCTATTTTTATTGATTTCAGCCCTGAGTTTGGTTATTTCTTTCAGTCTACTCCTTTTTGTTGTCATTTCTTCTTTTTGTTCTAGATATTTTAGGTGTGCTATTAAGTTGTTAATATGGAGATATAGTATATCTACAATTTTTGTGCTTGGGTGAAATGTTCTCTTAATATCTGCTAGGTCCATTTGATTTATAATATCAGCTCTAGCAATTTTCTATCTAATGGTGGGAGTGAGGTGTTGAAGTCACCCACTATCATTTTGTGAGGGTCAATGTTGATTTTAGTCATAGTAGTGTATTTTTAACGAACTTGGGTGCTGTGCTACATAGTTTTATGCCAGCCTGACACAGAACCTAGATTAAGAAAATGTTTCCACAAAACTGGGCTATGGGTAAGCCTGAAGAGCATTTCCTTAATTAGTGACTGAAATGAGAGGACTTAGCCCATTGTGTATGGTGCCATTCTTGGTCTGGAGATCCTGGGTTCAATAAGAAGGCAAGATGAGCAATCCATGAGAAGCAAGAAGCAGTCCTCCATGGCCTCTATATCAGCTCCTGCCTTGTTTGAGTTCCTATCCTGATTTCCTGTCCTGACAAGCTGTGATGTGAAAGCACAGGCCAAAGAAAACTTTTCTGCACAAGTCACTTTGATCATGATGTTTCATTACAGCAATAATAACCCTGATTAAATTAGATGCTTTTGTGATGGATGCGTAGATGTTTATAGATGAAATATTCTCTTGGTGGATTTTTCCATTGATGAGTATGTCCTTCCCCATTCTTTTCTGTTTGTTTTTGGTCTATTTTATCATATTTTAAAATTATTATATCTATTTGTTTGGGTTTATTTTAATCAACTTTCTTAGAATATTCTTTTTAATTTCATTGGGTAGCATCTATCCTTGGTAGTAAGGTGTCTTTCTTGGATTCAGCAAAATGTTAAATCTTGATTCAAGTTCAGTCTGTTATCTGTGTCTTTCATTAGTGTGTAAGCATCTGGGTCTAGGGTGATTGTAATGCTAAATGTTTATATCTGCTCTTTATTGGGTAGGTGTTGCATTCTTCTGTTTCTGTTACCCTCTCTGGATCTTAATAGATGGGCAAGGGACCCTGAATCTAAAGCAAGACTTGAACTCTCCAGTGATTGAAGCTGAGACAGGAGGAGAGGTTCCTGTAAACAGGTTGTTACCTTGCAAGAATTTTATATAAGAAAACAGTTGATAATACCTTCAATTAATAAGTGATAAGATAATAGAATAAATGTGTTTTTTAAAAATATAGGTTCTTTTTTATGTAGGGGTCTAAATATTGAACCTAGAGACTTAAATATGCCAAACAATTACTTTATTGCTGATCTAGACTCCTAAGATATGAAATGTTTATAAAATTTCATATGTCTGGAAAAAAAATTCTTGTTTGGAAAGAGTTATTGTTTTAACCCATTTGATACAATTAGATTCTTTAAATCTACATTCTACTTAAGTCCAATTAACTTTCATTTTAGTTTTCTACCCTTGCAGTGCTGAAACTGAACATTGTCAGATAGAAAACAAAGGACATTTTTCTTAATTAGATTAACCCATTGTCTCTCAAGTTATTAAACAATGTTTCAACATATGTCAATGGAAGTGAACTATCTCAAGGAGGAGAGATCTGTTAATAATACATTTCCTCATCCATTCTCGCCTCACCCAAAGCAGTATAATTCATTTCAACAAAAATTTCCACTTGACAAACTCCACATTCTCTGACTACAGTAGACTTGGAGTTCAAAACAATGGTCTTTAATTTAATTAGTCAATTTCTGCTGTCTTTTGGGTCTGGTATTAGTATATTCCTGTATGTTGTATCTCTTGCCCTCTCAATGGGTGTGTGTTCTATGGAATGGCATAGAATATGGTTCATGTCCTTACATGGACAAAACAGACAGTGTGTAATAGGGAATGTCTCCAAGTTAACCAGACTTTCCCTATTTTAAAAACGTTTGTTTCTCTCTTCCTATGTTTGTCTCCTCTCTCCCTCTTCTATCTCCCTGTCACTATCTTCTCTTCCTTGCCCTAATCTCCCTTCTTTTCTCTTGCTTTCTTCTAATTTCTTTCTTTTTTTTTTTCTAGTTAGTTTCTCCCAAGAGTCTTCACAATACAGAATGACTTTGACCTTGGTACAGAAAGAATTGGTATAATTGTTATAATAATTGTAACTCATCTACATAAGCATTCTGGAAGATTATGAAGGAAGTACAATGGGAGTTCAAAGTTAGAAAGCAGCATTATTTAAAATGATATTATATTTTGAATGTAATAAAGGAAATGTTTTTAATCTGGTCCATGTAGTAATACCACTGTACTAGGTGAAACAATTTAGAGGATAAAGGATTTATCTAGCTTACAGTTTCATGGAGAGGAATCAGAGCAGCTAGAGCTCCAGCGAAGGAGCCCTGGTTATGATTCTGGGCTCAGAAAACAGAAAGAAAAGCTTATGGTGGAATGGGGCCAGGCTACAGCCCATAAGTCCTTCCCCAGTGACCTACTTTCACCAGGTGTGCTTCACTTCTTAAAAGTTCATAGTCCAAGACCATGAAAGATGGTTCAGTAGTTAGCAGCACTTGTTATTCTTGGATAGGACCTGGGATTGATATCTAACACCCGCATGGTCCATAACTCCTGTCCCAGGGGATTGGTTCTTTTCTGACCTCCATTGGCACCAGACATGCATGTGGTACACATATGTATGTGAAGACAAAATATTAATACAAAAAAAGAATCTTTAAAAAAGGATTCAAAATCTCCTAAACTGGGGAAATTTTTCAAAAAATGAGACCCTGGGGGATATTTCATATTCAAAACATTATGACCATTAAGTATGACCATTGATTTTAAATGATTACTAAAATTTTAGTATGTGTAAATCACACATGACTTTAAATTTTTAAATTTAGTTTTATTTATTGTTATTTTATGCATGTTGGTGGTTTGTCTGTGCACACATGTATGTGTGGTACTCATGGAGACTAGAAATCGGCATTGGATCCTTTGGAAATTTAGTTACACATGGTTGTGAACTACAGTGTGGGTGCTGGGCATAAAACCTATTTCTCTGGAGGTGCAATAACTGCTATTAACCGTTGAGCCATCTCTTTATCCCAACTCCGTCTTTTCATGCTTCTTCTATATTAAGGTTTCATCATATGTGTTCTCTGTGTACAATACTATGTCACATGGACACGAGGCACATTATATATTTTATTTAAAGATAATAAAACTAAGAAACTTGGCATTTAACAACAAATAATAACCTGAGATACAGTCTTAATTTTGTATGTATACTAACTCAATTATTTTGAGTCTTTTTGTCAACAAATATACTTCAGATATTTCTTCTCACTAATAACTTGTCTTATTAACCTAAGTCATTGTGGCATTCTGGTTCCCTCCTAAGCATCTCAAACAATTATCTATTTTGAATACAGACTGTATCTCCTGACTAGTTCACACCCTGGCTAACAGCCAAAGTCTTTCTGAGGAAAAACTATAAATTCAAAAATATAAAAAAAAGTGTTGGAAGAAAGTGAAGCAATAAAAATTTTGAGCTTTCTTTCCAATAATCTTAATTTTGAAAATTAGATGAGAAATTTCCAGAATATTGTGGCTCTTTGTTAATCTTGCTTGTCAAACAAACAAAGGAATGAACAAGTAAGCAAGCAAAGAAACAAGCAAGTACCCCTCAGAATAATTTTCCTGTTCTTACTGTACATATAAATACAGTTTGTAGTTTCACTTATTTTTGAATCATCATCTAAAGCGAGAGGAAAAAGCAAATTTGAGTTGTGCCTTAGGATTTCAAAGACGTCACAGTTCTATTGTCTAGACATAAGCTAAGTGTCTTCCTAACCAACAACTAAGAAGCTTCTAACCATTTTCTAAACTGCTTTAGTAATATCTATTAATTATGAGCATGTAAGTGTGTAAAAAAAAAGTCTCAATTAGTTTCCATATCTGAGCAGCCTTGATCTCAAATAGAAGTCAATATATAATTCCAAAGACCCAGTAAAACTATGTTTTCTCAACAACTAACTGTGTGGATCTCTCTATAAGTATGCAATATAAACCTAAACTCTGGATGCCATAAAATGCATCAGCTAGACACTGAGTGACCTCATAAAAAGAATTGAGTGTAAATAATATTTATGACCTTTAGACTCTTTGGCTCAATTTACCTTGAGAGACATTTTCATTCTGCTTATACATCAGAGTTTCACCACCTACAGTAGCATGCATACTTTCATGCTCCCTTATATCCACACACACACACACACACATGGACTCTCATACCAAACCAAGTTGGCCACGTAAAGAAACATATAAAAGAATGTGACTAAACGGAGTTAGTTCAACTGTTTATTTGTTATAAGTCTATCCATGAGCTAACATGTAAGCATAAGTATTAAGTGAATGACAGTTGTTTTACTGTGTTTTCAACCTTTTTAGTTGTATCTTTAAAAATACCAGATGCAGTCTGAATGATGCCAAACATATGGCTTTTGCCCATGCTCTTGTGATCTGTAGTCGATTGCTATAATGTACAGGGCAGGGGGAAAAAACGATTTACAGATAGCCTTGGCCGGAGTTCTTCACAGCTGGATCTCATTTCACTCAACCAATGTCTCTCCCCTCCAGCAACTTTTATTTTATCAAATGCCACATATTATTTTTTGAAGTGGTTCCTGTTGTCGTAGTGAATACCACAGATGGATAACTAACAGGACATTTGGTTGTCTGCTTTCTAGCTAAGGTCAGGACCTACTGTTGTTCCCGTTTGGGTGGAGAACATATTTCATGGGACTGCCTAAGAAAACTAATGAGTTTCAGCTGTCAGATAGATATTGCATAGGGCATTGCTTACATAGTTGATGACACACTTATAGTCATTCAGGTTTTTAGGCACTAATATGGTACCTCCCAAATGGACCTTTTCCACCAATCAGTTATGAGGCTGACATGTCATCTCGGGGGAAAAAATGAACAAGATCAGACTGAGAGTGAATAAATACTAATTATTCCACTGCAATATGATTCCCTAGTTGTTTTTTTTTGTTTTGTTTTATTTTATTTATTTATTTTTTTACTCTCCTGCTAGATGTTAAGTTTCTTGGGGATACATTATATACTTTGGCTCAGCACCAAATAGCTCATAATCTAGTACATAATGGAGAATTAAATATCTGTTGAATGAATAGATGGAAAACTTTTATTTCCTACTTATATAGGAAGTGGCTGGGCAGTCTGAGGTTGCATATCTCCTTCTGTTTTCTGAATTAGTAATTCATTAATTAATTTTATTAGCTGCATTAATCAACAGTATATTTTGACTACTCTATGTCGAAAACTCTGTAGTCTCACTATCTTATATTATCTGTATTATGAATTGTCCTTTATTAGTTGAAACAACCTGTTTCTTCAAACTGTAACACAATACCCTGGTACACATTTGCTATATTTTATTTACCAGTCCCGAACTGATAAAATCCCAAGACCACTTTCATCTCCCTTCAAACTCAGGTTAATGTTTTGCCATCTTGACTATGCTTGCTCTTTGTAGATGAGGATGACCAATTAAAAATTTACTGAAGTTGTGCTGTTCCATTCTCCATGATGTTTACCCAGAAGGGTTTCATTGCCTTTGCCTTCATGTAGAAAACCAGGCAACCATTTCTCCAATAACCATAGGGATTCTGTTGTCTGCAACTATCCTCCCTAGTGATGTCCCTGAGGAGAAACATACTTTTCCCTTTCTGAAACTTCATCTCACTCAGCTATGAGAACTCATTTACATTGTAAAGTCAATCAAACTGCATTTAAACTCATGACATTATCTTCATGGCTTGCCCCATTGTGTCCCACTTTGCTCAGCTCTGGAAATTAAAACATCCAAGACCTTTACTTGTATCAAAGAATGTTATGCTGTTGATTTTAACAAGGAAGTTTGGAAGTCAGAGCCATATGTTATGTTTTCTGTTTCCTCACTTTACAAAACAACAAAACAAAAACAATAAAAAGACAAGCAAGCAAACAAAGACAACAAAACAAACAAACAAAAAACAACCCCAAAGCAAAACAAAACAATTAAAACAAAACACCTTTTCTTTAAATAGGAGACAAAATTCATGGAGTAGTGAACTAGGAATCACAGCAAACGAATTTACTTTCTGACTTTTATTTTTGTCTTATGTGCATTAGTTGACTTTGTTGGAGTGAGTTCTTTCTCTGATGTGTGGAAAGCTAATCTCAGGTGACTTGCATAGTGTTCTCAATGACTCTTATGTGAAAGAAGAGTTTTAATATTTGTTTGACCTTTTGCATCTTCTTTTCATTTTAGCCCAACACAATGCTGTCTGGCAAGACAACTGCCCTCACCATACATAAGACAAGAGATGTGTACACATTATCACAGACCGTGTGATAACCTTGTGTCTTCTTTTTTCCTGGTGATTGTTTCTCTTTTCAGAATTCACAGGAAGGGCAGCATGTAATGTTGGCAAAAGCCAGAAGGTTGGGTTGTAGTCCTGATTCACCACTCTTCACAATTCATATTTACTCAGCCATATGTAATCATATCCATAATCTGTAATCTTTTCCCATCTGTTCTTCAAACCACCTAAAACTCTATCTACAATCTCTCACTCCAAAATCTTCTAGTAAATTTCTATCTGGCCTCCTGCACCAATCTTGTCTTCTGAGCCATTATTTAAAGTGCGACTAGATTGTCCCCAGGCAGATAGATACACACTGCTCTGACTTTCAGGACCTCTGTGACTTCCATTGCTTGATACCTGCTTGGTTTTTACATCATAAATTTCTCTTACCACATGCTCTTTCCAAACTAAATGATGTTTTACATGCTCTTTTCCAGAACCAGTTTCCCTGTCCCTCTTCTTCATAAGTCCAACATCTTGTCACAGCTCATCTCCACTGTCACATATTCAAAATCTTTTTAGTGATTTATTAAACAAGGTCTTGTCCATGTTATGTCTGTTTTTGTCTCTTACATCTGTGTGATCATACATGTGAATTTTTGTCTTCTGGTTCACCATTAGATTTCTGCTACTGTGTAGGTATACTTATCAATAGTGTTGATATAGCTACCAATAGCAGCATATATATATATATATATATATATATATATATATATATATATGTAGTGTGTGTGTATGTGTGTGCTCAAAAACTGTTAGTTTGAATAGAAAATTATTTCTACTTGTATGTCTCCTTGTTTTATATGAATAAACAAACACACCTATACAACCATGTAATCAAATTTTAAATGTACATCATAGTTAAGTTTAAACTTTATAAGGAATAAATCATGTCTTTCTGTCTTATTCCTTGGGCTACTTTGATTCCTAGTCATTGATTATTAGGTTCCAAGTGCATCCTTATTGAGGATGAACAATGTATAGTTCTGAATTAAATGTCAAAATGACACATGAGAAGCAGAAATTGATGGAAACAGTATGGGCACAAGGAATGGATAGAATACATCATGTTTTATAAAGGTACTAGCAGAATTAATTAATTTGGGGTATGAGGATTGAACCCAGGACCTTTTGCACACCATTGAATGCTACAGTTGACTACACTTCTCAATGATGAGTTGATTTGGATTTATGTAAAAGATCTATTCTGAGAGTTTACTTTCTGCTTATTAGTATGGGTCACCTATATCTGATTATTTTTTAACAGTTTAAACAGGCAGGCAATTTTTATTTGTCAATTAAACCTCAGCAAAGCTACTGACACTATTACAAAAAAGGTTTTTTACTTTGATTTTTAATGTCAATACTACCTGGCTGGGATTTCATTTATACACAGTAATATAAATATTAATAATTTTAAAATTAATAATCAAAATGAACAAACACTGATGTTGAATTGATTTTGAACTATGTAGGCATTACCTTCAACCTGATTAATATTTTACTCACTTCAAAAGTCTCCTTGTATTCCTTTTCCATCAATACCCCTGCATCTTTTCTGATTTCTATTACCATATATTAATTTTTAAAGCTCATGTAAATATAAAGAAATAGTATCATTATTTTATCCAGCTTCTTTGACTCAAAGTAGTCTCTGTACTTAGTTCACATAGTTATTTTTATTGCTATTTAGGTTTGCCTTACATATTTTTTATTTAAGTGTTAAGACACTTGAGCTATTAAAAAAGCTGAACATTCTTGGGCACATCTTTCGTAGGATGAAATTCAGGGTCATGGAGCAAATGTATATTTAACTCCAGTTGAGAATGAGCAATGGTTTCCCAGAGTGCTCAGGTAATTTTCATTCCAGTAAGTGAGAAGCGAGAATTCTGATTGGTTCCTCACCACAGCAGCAGTCTTAACACTGCCACTCACATCATTGATTACAAGTTACATTTCTTTCTGGTTAGTGATACTGAGCTCATCACATAGTATTGGCTAGCTATTTGTCTTCTTTTGTAATGTCTCTACCCTGTTGTTAATTTAGAGAGTTTGTCTTTTCAAAATTGTATGTGAATAGTTATTTTTTTTTATTCACGTCCATCAGATGTTCATCTGCTTCTTGTTGTTGGCTTGGTGAGGTAACAGTTATTTTTTATTTTCTTCTGTTTGGTATTTTATCTTGGTGTTCTCTGAGGCAAATCTGTAGCTTGACATCTGGAATTGACATTGGCCATTTCCCAGCCATTATCTTCCCAAACATGCCTCTTTCCCTCTTCTCTCTCATCTCCAGTGATTCTTAACCCACCCATGCAGACTGTTCGGTATTATCCTACTGCTGTTGACCATCCTGTTGGTTTCCAGTCTTTATTATTTTTTTCTTTGTGTTTCACTTTAGGTGATGTCTAACTGGCCTTTCTTTAACTTTATCAATTCTCTCCTCAGCTATGTCAGATCTACAGTATGCTCATTAACGATAGTCTTCCTTTCTCTATTCATGCTTCTTATTTTCAAGTATTATCATTTGACTCTAATAGTTTTTATCCCTCTGCTGACATTCTTGATCAGATGATACATATTGTCCAACTTTTCCTCTAACTTTTAAAGGAATATTATTTACAGTTATTTTAAATTTCCTGTCTTGTGGTTCCAAACATCTGGGTCACATCTGAGTCTGGTTTTGTTGATTGCTTTGTCCCTTTACATGGCATCATTTTTCACTTGCTTCTTTTCTGTCCCCAGAGTTTTGTCTGAAAGCCAGGCATCTTGTATAGGAGAGACTAAAGACAATGTATTTACACTTGAAAATATGGCAGGAGGAAACATTCAGTTCCTCCACGATTGTTGTGATTTTAGATCTAGGACTGGATTAACAGATGTTTTAATCTGTCAGCTTTTGCTTAGGTGGTTTATGTGTCCTCCACTTCAGGGGTGGCATGTCTCTAGTATCTTTTAAAACATGCTTTTTCTGTTTGTTACATAGTCTCAATACATAACCCGGGTAATCTGGAATTTACTATATAAACCAGAAAAGCTTTGAACTCACAGAGATCGGCCTGTTTCAACTCCCTGAGTCCTGAGAATTAAGGTATGCACAACTGCACTGGCTCATCTACCGTCTCAATGTGCTCTGGCTGGATACTTTATGCTTGTATGGTGGGTGGGGTGGGTGTGATTACTGGTTGGGCTTGTTCTCTAATATTCTGTTTTAGGCTTAGGCTTAAGGGCTATAATTCTCTACCATCAGTCCTAGAGTGATTTAAATAGATTAAATCCTATCTCTTTATTGATGCAGTTAACTTTGTTGATGTTTTAGAAATTCCATTTCAATGATGTTTTCTAATCTTTCCATATTCTTTCATCTTTATCATAACCTTTATGCCAGTCTGCTGCTTTATTCATTTCCTAGTTACTTCAGGTAGAAGGGAATTATGAGATCTTTCTATTTTTTTACATAGTCGTTCACCTCTATGTCTCTCTTAGAATGGCTTTTGCTGCTCTAAACATTATGCAAATAATGATGATTATCGAATGCCTAATAATAATCATTCTTAGGCATAGTAATAAATGTTGGAGGGTATTGGAATACCCAACGATGACCTGGTGGAAGCAAAGCATATAGTTTTGCTTTGGATAATTGTATAAACTCAATATTCATTTATTTAAAGGCATTTAGGAATTACAGGTATTTGGGGTTAAAAACAGGGGTAAAATTATGAAGTCATGCTTTAGATAAGAATGTTTTGATGTTTGACTATAAAGATTGTGTTCAGATCCTCGTTTATGCATAGAATTGATATGTTTAGTAATAGCAACTAGTAATAGCAACTCTGATAACAAATTTAGATCACTTAAAAATTCGACCATTGTTTGAATATAATGCGCATGAATTGGAGTTCTATGAATCTAAGTTCTATAGCAAAGTTCTAGCACTATCTGGTTTGAACCTTATCATTTGTGCCTGAGCCATGCAGGATGATAGGTCATGTCTATTTTCTTTCTTTTTTCTCTTGTAGTGATTGAACCTAGGGCCTTGCACATGCTAGACCATTACTCTACCACTGAGATATACACTCCAAGCCTCTCTTTGCTTCTTTACTTTGAGACAGGGTCTCACCAAGTTCCTAGATCTGGCTTTCAACTTAGTCTATGACTCTGTCAGACTTGACACTTTTCATCTTCTGACTCAGCCTCCTAAGTAAAGGCCTTACCACCATGCCCAGATTTGTAATTTGCCTCTAATTTGTAACACTTTTGTGATCATAGTTTGTCCTTCATATCTAAAATAACATCCTTTTTCTCCCCTGAAATATATTTCTCTTGCAGCCATTTTCTACCAGGGAGGTTATCACATTAGCTTATTATATCACGAGAATATAACAATCTCTGATACCTCCAATATGAAAGGTTGTAATTTCGCTGGCATTTGCTCTATAGTAGACTTCATTATTTAAGTCTTAAATTCTTTAACTTATATCCTGTGTGAATCTTACAAAGAATATGAAATAAAATAGTCATCTGAGGTGGATGGAGAGAGGGAACTGAGTGGCAAAGGGGGTGAGGATGGCTGTGGGATGGTAATCATGTAGGGGGAGGGGTGAAAGAGGGCTGGGAGTGAGAATGAAACTGGTTTGTGGGGAGGATCTCTGGGACTAGCTGGAGACCTGAGACAGGGAAGCTCCAGGGATCCTAGCTGAGATATCTACCAGCTACAGATAGAGAGACTAAAGTGACCACCTCCTGTGGACAGGTAGGACTTCCAGTGAAAGGAGGGGGAAATCAACCCACCCACAAAACTTTCAATCCAAATTTGTGCTGCCTACAAGATGTGCAGCGATAAAGATATTGCAGAGATTGAGGGAATGGCCAACCAATGACTGGCCCGACATGAGAGACCCATTCCAAGGGAGAGAGCCAACCCCTGATACCATTAATGATACTCTGTTATTCTTGAAGACAGGAACCTAGCACAGCTGTCTCCTGAGGGGCTTCATCCAGCAGCAGATAGAGGCAGATGTAGAAATCTGCAGCCAACATTAGGTTGAGCTTGAGGTGCCTTGTGGAAGATTGAGGGTTAGAGTTAATTGAGCAGGATAGGTCAAGGACATCACAAGAAGACCTACAGAGTCAAGTAACCTGGACCCATGGAGGCTCACAGAGACTGAACCACCAAACAAAGAACATACAAGGACTGGACCTTCCCCCTACCCACCACCATTTGTAGCAAATGAATCTTCAGCTTGGTCTTCATGTGGGTTCCATAATAAGTAGGGTGGGAACTGTCTCTGTTGCCTGCTGTTGGATCCCCTTGCTTACCTGTACTGCCTGGTTGGGTCTCAGTAGGAAAAGATGTACTTAATCCTGCTGAGACTAGATGTCCCAGGGTGAAGTGGTATCCAGGGGGCTTCCTCTTCTCTAAGGAGAAGGGTAGAGAGTGATTGGGGGATTTGTAGGATTGAGACTTGGAGGTGGGGGGCTGTGGTTGGGTTATAATGTGAATTTAAAATGCTGCCTATTCAGTTCCAAATGTGGGCCATACACACATACTCACATGAGAGTGCACAGCCTTGTAGGATAGAGTAATTGGAAATCAAGATGGATTGTGACTTTAGACTATAAATGATTATTATCAGAATTAAGATGCTCTAAAAGTCTCTCCCTATTCCAAATGTTTCATTTCTCTTTTCTTGTCCTAACAGAAACAACAGCTCTGCCTGGGCTCTTTTGTTCAGTAGGATGACCAATTGTTCTCACTGTATGAGCATTGCATGGTCATGGGAGAGTTTCATAAAATGCGAGTAAGAACAAAAAGGCATAGTTGCATCTGCTTCCTAGAAATGATGTGAACAGATTGTTCTGTACCTGTTCTCACAGTTCTTAGCTGTCAGTGTGTTTGTATTTTGCTATTATGTAGGTATTGCCAAGGTTGGAAAATTCAGAGTTAATGTGTTCTTTTGCTATCCCTGATAAAGTTGTCCAAAGGAGAAAAATATTTTTTTGAGAGAATATTTTAATTCCTACAAAACTCATTTCTATCCTTAAACATTTTTAATGAGTGCTTAATATCCATTTTGTTATAGTAATTTATTTAGCTTTTTTTAAAATTGCTGTACTTGTACTATTCACAGATGGTTTTATTTATAGAAAAAAGTCTTGATTAATATGTATGTTATTTTGTCTCCTTGCAGGCCAATGGCTGTTCCTTAAGATAAACAAATTAAAATGTCTGTCTATCCTTACACCCTTGCCAAGTCACAGCACTACTATTATTCTTTTCTAATTTTTTAAATTGAAAAAAAAAACAGAGGTAATCTGGTATTTATCTATTAATCATGCAGAAATTTTAAGAAGTATTTTTGTTAATAATTTATGTAACTTTTTTCACCATGCCTCAGTCATTTTTTAACAAGGAGTCACTTCTCACAGAGTAAAGAGAAAAATGTTGAAACTCCTCTTTCCTTCTCTTCTTCAAGGAGAACAAGACATATTTTGACTCTGGTGTATTTCTTCATGCCTCTATGCCCTTGTGTTGCCCAGCATATTTCCTCACTTGGGAAGAAATTGTCCTTCAAGGTCAGGCAGGCCAAATGTCTGTTCTCACATAGTATTCTGGGGCCGGTGAGGCCCTAATTCTGGAATGCCTGCCTTTAGAGTTAATGACTTTGTGTTTGAATTTGGAATAGATACTGGCAGTTTTATGTAGGCCTGTGTTCTCTCCCACCTCTGATTTATTAGCGCTGTGTCTTACAGGTATAAGGTGTACAATTCATAGTAAATTTAATTTTGCAAACAAGTGATAAAGGAAGCATCAGTTTGGCAGTTTCACCTCCCTTAAGTCAGATGAGCCAGTGCTCAAAATAGAAAAGAATGACTTGCTTAAAAAAATACACATATTTTAATTTATTTTATAAGTCTTTTTATGTATATAGTTGAATCAAATAAAATATAAAATAAGCATGATAATATATATGCATTAATATGCTTAATATAGTTTTACTATTCTTTGTCTGTGTCTTTGTTAGATATCCAAACCAAATGTGCAGGCTGAGAATGAATTTGTCCCTGAGTCTAAGATTTCCCCATTGTGGGTCCTGCTGAGACAGACTATTACGTCACGTGCTATGGGAAGAGTTTAAACTTGCTTTAGAGTACTGGATGAAGAAAGAGGCTGGATTCAGGGGAAACCAATGGACATGAATAAAGCCAATTCTGTTAATCTAGTGCCTGCTTTGTAAAACCAGAGAGATGTTTTCTATAGTTGTTCCGCATACACATGCACATAGTTTTGCCATAGGATATTATTACCTCTGAGCAGAAATGGTTTCCTTTTCTTTTATTCTAGGTATATTTATTGTACCCAAAGAGGTTATTAAATACTACAATACTCATAGTTATGAGATAAAAGCTGTTGATAAAAAACACCACACAGTTTTCTAACATGTCAGACAGACAAATTAGTAAAAGAAGCGGCCTCTGGACCCTGGAGATACTCACTTTCCCTTTCACCTTCCAAGTCCTCTGACCCCAGTGTTTGTTTTCTTTTCTTCTTTGAATATACTAATGCTGGGATACATTTTAAAAGGAGGTTGTACCAATCAACTAAAATAAAACTAAGCAATAGGTGAGACTCCTCACTCTTTAAGGATTTTTCTTGGTCAAACAGAAGGAATGAAAACTGTGGAGTGTTTCTTCAAACACACCGAGCTTGACTGTATTGATTAAAACACTTCAAAATCACCTCAGCTAAATGCATTTAACATTCTCAAGTAATGTATTAAGTAGTTAGACTACCTGAAAATAACTGAGATGTTAAAATGTGTATATATGTATACATATGTGTATATATGTATACATATGTGTATATATGTATATATGCACACACACACACACACACACACACACACACACACACACATATATATATATATGGATTTCTGCATCTTACTAAGTTTTCACAAACTGAAACAACTTTTCTTTTCTTTTCTTTTCTTTTCTTTTCTTTTCTTTTCTTTTCTTTTTCTTTTTCTTTTTCTTTTTCTCTTAAATTTGCCATTGGTATGTCCTGAAAAACCACATGTCCTCTAGAGTTAGAAGCAAATCTGATAGGCAATGGACTTTTTTTTTTTTAAAAGGATGTGAATCTTATTTTTTATATATATATATTTTTTAATTGTTTTATTTATTTACATTCTAAATGTTACCTCCCTTCCTGGGTCCCCACTTCAAGAATTCTTCACCCCATTCCTCTGCCCTTTTGCCTCTGAGTGGGTACTCCTCCACCTACCCACTCCACACTCCCACCCCTACCTCAACACCACCCCTCACATACATTCCCTTTCTTTGGGCATCAATGCATGGTATGCATGGTATGTACTCACTGATATGTGGATATTAGCCAAAAAGTACAGACTACCCGTACACCCACAGACCAGAAGAAGTTTAACAAGAAGGAAGGCCTAAGTAAGGATGCTTCAATCCCACTTAGAAGGGGAAACAAAATAATCACAGGAGGCAGAGGGAATGACAGACCTAGGTAGGAGAGGAGGGAAAAAGCAGAATAGGATCAGATATGGGAGAAGACAGGAGAGAAGCCCAGAGGGCCAGGAGAATGAATGGATATATGCAACTGTGGGAGTGGAGGACTAGATGAACCTTTAGAAAATCCCAGAGACCTGAGATGTGAGAGGCTACCAGGGATCAATGGGGGTGACCTTGGTGGAAATGCCCAACAGTGGGGAGATGGGACCTGAAAAAACCCTCTCCAGTAGATAGATAGGGTTCCCAGTGAAAGGATGGGATAACTAAGCTACCTTCAAAACTTTTGATCCAGAATTATTCCTGTCTAAGACAAATGCCGAGACAAAAATGGAGCAGAGATTGAAGGAAAGACCATCCAGTAACCGGCCCAACTTAGGATCCATCCGATGCACAGACACCAAACCTTGACACTATTACTGAAGCCATGATGTGCTTGCAGACAGGAGCCTAGCATGGCTGTCCTCTGAGAGGCTCTACCAACAGCTGACTGAGATAGATGCAGATACTTAAAACCAACTATTGGACTGAGGTCAGGGACCCCTATGGAAGAGTTAAGGGAAGGATTGAAGGAACTGAAGGAAATGGCAACCTCAGAGGAAGACCAACAGTATCAGCTAACTTGGAACCCTGGGACTACCTTGTCTGGCCTCAGTGGCAGATGATGCACCTAATCTGGCAATGGGCTTCTTATTGTACTATTCCACTGAGTTCTATCCCTATAGAAGGATTCTGCCCACTTCTATTTATCAGAAAGAAATCTACCCTAAGCAATCCTCTGTGGCACAGATAAACATCTGTCTAGCTTGCTTGAAGTCTTCCTAACATGGACACATCTAAGTTATATATACCACCTACCACCCAGAGCCTTCCAAACTTCATAGTTTCTCTTCTTATTAAACAATCATTGCCCTAAACATGGCTTAAATGTCCTATATTGGATATTTGAATAAATGTCCATAATGTCCATAGGATGACTTTAGAATTCTGATCCTCATGCTCTAGCTCCCAGGTGCTGAGTTCTGATGTTTGAGACAGCAGGTGTTGTATCACCACACCCACTTTTTGCAGCACTGGAAACAGAATGCAATGCTTTGCACTTACATGGCAAACATTCTACCAACTTCTACCATTCTACCATTTGCAGTCTGTCTGTGTCAATCTTTTATGCCTATTTGTTGCCTTTAAAATGCTATTGATTTAAAACTATAAGGAATTATGCATTTACTTTAGGAGACTCTATAATTACTACTTGGAGTAATTTTTATTCTGGCAGAACTCCTATAGAAATAAGAAATGACTGTATATGGGATGGATCCCTAGGTCTGATCCACACTTTGTCTCTGTATTTGCTCCCATGAGTATTTTGTTCCCCTTTCTAAGAAGGACTGAAGCACACACATTTTGGTCTTCCTTCATCTTGAGTTTCGTGTGGTCCGTGAGTTGTATCTTGGGAACATATTTTTTTTTCTGAAAATACCACATAGTCTTCAATACTGTGTATGCTAATTAAATTTTTTAAAGGAATGAAATATGGGAAGGAGATTGAATACACTTTTTGAAAGTCAAATATATATATATATATATATATATATATATATATATGAACAGCATTTTAATCAGATAATTTAAGAAATCAAGTATAGGTAAGATAAATCTAAGGCAACACAGAACAAAAACTTCTTATCAGACAAATGCACAAAATGACAAAGTTGATTCTTAAGAACTCACTCTTGTTCAGATTATGAGGGATCAAGGAGTAGGAAGGGAACTGAAAGTAAAGACATTTCCATAAAGGGCTAGATGGAGTGATTTAGTTTTATCAGTTTACATTTTGGGCATTCTGGAAGTGTACCTTTATATACTCATGAGAAACATACTTAATTCACCCACTTTTATATGGAAAATGGATTGTTAAACTTAAAAGCCGACTAGTGAAGTGGCTGTTGTAGCTGCAACAGTTTCTCTCTGAGCTAACTCATCAGAACAGATTGTAATAGAGATTTTTCTTTCACGAGAGTCAAGCAGTTGTAGCAGCTATGCCGAGTGCTGGTATGCAATTCCAAAAATCTGTTGACTACATGTTCCCATATGTATTCCAGGAAATTCACATTTGGATTTCAGTAGGACTCAGAGTTATGGTTGTGCTGTCCAACACTTTTTTTTTTCAAATGAGAATTTACTAGATACCAAAATAGGATTTGCCACTACTCAGAAGGGCAAAAATATGTGTGAACCAAGAAATCAGCAGTTGAATGATTAGACCTAGGTCACTTGATCCCTCTAAGGAAACCAATTCTACCTAGTGGCCTAAAAGATCATTTTGAAATATTATAGATAATCTACTATAAGGGAAATGAGTCTTTTGTGGTACATGTAACATTCAGTAATAAAAGCATATGCTTGAATTTCTTCTGAATCCTACTAAAGAGTTTTCAGCTTCGCAGGGCTCATTATCACTGGCTAGACATGAATGCTTATGTCTGCTCCCATGTGAGCAGTTGTGTCTGTCTCCAGATGTGAACAGGTATGTCTCCCTCTAAACGCGAACCCTGTGTCTACCTTCAGCATGAGGCACACTGGCAGTCACATGTGTATTGGACTAAGTTAGCAATTGTTTTTCTGGTCAGTCCATGTCACATGGACTGGGTAAAGTGATTATTTTTATTTTATTTTTTTTTTGATTGAGCACAACGCTTCTCAGCTACTAAAAATATCCCCAATACCTTGACGATCAAATAATCTGTTAAAATTGCAGTATGCTTCTTAAAACAAGAAAGTGTACCCCATAGTAATCTTAGGAATGTGTCTTTTTGTTTCTGAGAATCAACTGTAAAATCCAAGGTCTGAAGGGACATAAAAAAGCAATGATGAAATAAATACTCATTTAACACCAATCACTGTTTGCTCTCTCAAAGATCCAGGTTACATGGCCTCTTTCTGGCCTTTTAATGTTTCTAACTACATAATAAAAGAATACAATAATCTCAATTTGTTTCTTTGTTAACTTTTAAAATGATTGCTGTTGGCATTTTAAGCACTCTTTTACCTTGTGTGGTATACAGCAGTAGCTTAGCATTCCTCCCATACTTTCAGGGAGTAGATATCATATCCTCCATGTTAAACCATCCCGACTTATTTAAGGGTGTGTGGTAAGAGTTCCTTTTCCTTATGCAGTATTTCTTTCTTGTCCGTGAAATGGTGTTTGAATGCCTCTGTGAAATGGAGAAAATTAAAATTTGATTAAATTCTTCAAACAACGTGTGAAGATGACAAGTACATTATTTTCTCTTATGTTGTATAAATCCGAATCATTTATGTGGCTAGTTTGCATTTTATCAGCCTTCCTGCTATTTTAGTTGAGACTGGTTTTTTTTTCTGCCTTTCAATTGGTGCTCCTAATAGTCTCTAGGAGACTTTTATCTGTCTTAGCGTTCTTCATTTGAGAGGGAGGCTCTGGGTACTTTGGTTCAACTATGTATTCTTGTATCTCATGTATTGTGCCGATTCTGTAACTTAATATCCATATCCTGCTAAATCCTGCAGTTCACATTACTTTTAACATTACAATTAACACTCTATGGTAACTTTCGCTTTTCAATATTCTTGTTTAAAATAATAAACAACAGGACACACTACTTGAACTGGGTTGTGTCTTACTAGAAGATCACACAGCTAATAGTTTACTAGTATTTAGAAAGCTCTGGTTCTCAAGATTTTGTTATGTTCTTAATAAATTTAATAACAACTGAACTATAAGTTTTGGGGAAATAATATTTTCAGATAAGAAATATTAACTACTGCTGTGCTACTATGGAATAGTTACGTACAAGCATCTGAATTCACTGCTATCAGGGTCAACCTCAGCATTTAGAATTTAGTGCCCTGGCGTCAGTGTGAATATGAAGAATTATGTTATATACAGTTTTCCTGACAGCGATATGCATGTGACTAGAAAGAATTTTCTATATTTTTTTCTTATCAATGTATGAAAAGTCTATTTTCTTTTTAAATTTTGCTGTCCTTTATTTGAATTTTTAATGCTTTCATAAGTTTATATTTATTTTATATGAAATTATGCTACAAAAGGACATTTTCTGAGTTATATAGCACACGTTGAGCATTTTAGTCTCATTGTAGGTTTTTAAGTAGCTGTCAGAATAGAGTTGCTGTAGACTTTTTACCATTTACTTAGTCCTCCCCAACACCACCTGGTACAGCTACAAGGTACCGTAAAAAGAAAATGACATTGACGTGATCAACACATTGAACCTGTTCAACACACATTGATTTTGTGTGCGTTTGTTGACTGTGTAATCTTGTGTGCACTCATTGAGCGTGTTCTTAGTTTTGTCACATACAGACAGTTTTGTCGTGTCTTGTAACCCACACAGAAAATGGCCTGGCCTACTTTCAATATAATCTTGCACACTCCTGCTGAAAATAAGGAGGGTCTCCTGATCACCTTTGAAATATTTTCAGTCTGTTGGTCTCAAAAACTGAATAGTTAAGGAGAATGAAGTTGAGCAAGATGCTTTTAATGTTATTTGCTTTCAGAATGTAAGGTTAGATGAGAATACTAAAGAGTCATGTTCTTTTGTTGAAAATAAGCAGCCATAGACTCAACCTTGAATGTCTTTTAAGCATCCTTCCTTAGTGAGCAGTGTGCCCACAATTACTTCTTACACTCACTCAACTATGGTGTTCCAGACAGGTCCATCCTGCAGCTGGAAGACCTGTGTGTATGGTCTGAAACAACTTATAAAACTTAATTAAACCCTGATAATTTCTGGTAGTGGATTATGCTGTTTTAAACAAGAACATTGTAGATAACAATGTCACATTGGGGTTTCAAAAGACTGGACTAAAAGTGATCCTTGATCAATGTTTCGGGGTATGCCAATATTCCAACGTGTTCTTATGATACTAAGATGCCGATAGATGTCTGAGCTTCTGAAATATGTGGCACAAAACCAATAACAGCAACCTTGGAAAATATTTTAAAAGATTAATAATCATAAAAATTTTACTTGAGGTTAACAAAAGTTTAAGTTTCTCTCTTGTGTAATAATATCTATTTTAACTACTTCTTTCTCCACGTGTCCCTAGGCTAAATGTTGAATTTTGAGGTTACTAGTGGAAAATGGAATATTATTTGTAGTTAAACACTTGATCTCTTCTATGCATACAGCTAGCTTTCTGGCTTTCTGGCTCTAGACTGATGAGTTAATTCCCATGGTTGTTGTTTATTCAGATGCTAGGAGTGACAGTTTCCAGTTGGAGACTGATTGTTCTAGTACCACATGAAGCAAATGGCTTGAATAAATTTTGTGCTTTTGTTTTGTTCATAGGATTTTTCAGCCAATTGGTACACCACATTTATTCACCCTACCTTATTCATTAAAAAGTTGTTTTTGGTTAGGAAAAACAGCTCTGATTAAGCCAATAGTGATTTTTATTTTATTTTTCATTTGCTTATTTTATTTTCTCAGTCATTCTTCAGTTTATTAAGGGAGTGTCTCTCTGAAATCTGAATCCTGGCAGTTGCAGCTATTTTATCTAACCACCTTGTTCCAAGGACCCTCCATCTCTGCCTCTTCAGTACCAGGATTAAAAGCAAGTCACAACTGTCAGGCTCTTTTTACGTGAATTCTGGATATGTGAACTTTTCTACATGTTTGCCCTGGCAAATGCTTTATCTACTGAGCCACTTTCCCAGGCCAAATTCTATTTTTAAAAATTAATCTTTGAGAATTTTGTACAGTGCATTTTGATAATACTCACCCCCTTTTCCCAGATCCTTCCAGATCTGCTACCCATTTCCTACTCTAGGTCTTTGTGTTCTCATTTAAAAAAAAAAAGCTTTCTAGTCCTATTTGTGCTGTGCTCACACACAGACACAGACAGAAACACACACACACATGCACATGCACATGGGCACACACACACATACACACATGCACACACACACACTTGGGTGCACAGTTACCCACTGGAATGTGAGCTTCTTAGAGGGTCCGCCACTAAAGCAAACCAGCTCCCCTTTCCTGGAAGCAATCTATTCTGAGCAGAGCTTAGGAGAGGGCTAGAAGATTCTGCCCACCATCCTCCTCCAAGCTGGGATTTTTGTCTGGGTTGGGGTGACGCAGGTCTTGCACATGTTGCTACAACTTGTGTGTTCATATGTAGAGCTTCCCTGTTGTGTCTGAAAACACTGTTTTTCTTGTAGACATTAACTGAATGTGGATTTGACTGGATGTCCCATTTCTTTTAAGCAAGGTTTCATGAAAAACGATGTGGAAACTTGCCTGTCATGAGAAATTTGTTAGATATTTAAAAAATAGATTCAATTCAGTTACATTTATATTATCTCGATATAAATCCTTCTATATAACAAAACCTTTCACAAACCTGTCAGATATGTCAGTATTTGGCTCAAATTTTGATTCTGATGTTGTTGAATTTTCTTTGTTCTGCAGCCAACTTTATTGAAGGCCATAGATTCTATAACTTGAGCCCAATCAGACAACAAACAGCTTTCTTGTCTTGTTGGATAGTAGGAAGAGGTTGCAATGTTGGATCTCAGTTTGAGCAAAAGTAGAGCTTGGAATTGGAGTATATCCTGAATTTTTCTCTTAGCCATTGTTACAAAGGAAAATACATTTAAATATTTACAGAGTAACTGAACTATACTTTAATATAACATTTTTAAAACTTGTAAGAATAAGAAATTACCTAACAATTTTAAATTTTTTGACATTTTACTTTAGGTTATCAGTTTTGGCTTTGATTTAATTTCGTTTCTCATGGAAAGCTAATGAGAAAAGTGCATACTTTCAAGTGTCCTGTGTCCAGTTAGGATGTAAATGTGCTAGTTTCTTGTTCCTATAATTAAACTCCTTGACAAAGTCAACTAAGGAAAAGAAAGTCTATCTGACTTTCATACGATCCATTACTGAGGGAAGTCAAGGCACCAGGAGACAGGTGTTTGGTTCCATCATAGTCACAGTCAGGGTCAAAGAGGCGTGATGTCATGTGTGCACTGCACACTCAGCTCATCTCTCATACTCTGTGGAGTTTAAAATCCTCACCCAGGGAATGCTCAGCGGGTTTTGCCACCTAAGTTCACATAAGCAAGACAATTAGTACCTCATGCCCACAGACCAACCTGATCCAGTGTGCCTCTTTGACAGTTGCTTCTCAGAAGATTTGAGAATGTCAAGTTGACAGCATGAACGATGAGACATGAACATGTTTTTGTTGTATAAAATTACCTTCAGAAAGCATTGTAGCAATTGTATATGAATATCTATATTTCTATAAAGTATAGATGTACTAAATAAAATTAGAATTGAAAATATAAAATCATTTATTTTGAGACACAGTCTCCCTGTGGAACCTAGACTGACGTAGAAGTCACTATGTAGCCTTGGCTGATCTCTGTTTCATGGTGTTTCTGCTTCACCTTCTCTGATGGTGGCATTATTGGCATGTCACTTTTATATAATACACATTTATCAATCCACTGACAAATCACTGCAAGTTGGCTTATCTTTTCACATAGAAACCTTAAAAACCTTCACGATAAACAAATGTGATCCTAATATTATCCACCCTACCTTTCTCTCTCTCTCTCTCTCTCTCTCTCTCTCTCTCTCTCTCTCTCTCTCTTTCTCTCCTTTATTCCTTTTGTTCTTATTTTCAACATTTTGCTTTATAAAGAATGAAATACTCCTTTATAGGCCTCTTTTCTGATTGAAACTTGAAGTATGTTTAGCAAAGTAATAAGCATATATAAGTATTCATTTTACTCTGACCCTAAGTGAGACTGAAGTGGAATAATATGTAACCTAAAGGGCTCCAAATGACTAAGGTAACATATCAGAAGTCTTATCTGATCTCAGTATGACACAAAAATAAATCTATTTGCTAATAGAAAAAAAAAAGATCACACATTAACATCTGGACTTCATGTGCATACTTGCCCAGTAATGAGCACCATCTCATGTTCAGCTGTGTTCCCACATCTGGGAACAAAACATCATAGGAACTAAAAATAAAGACAAGAAGAAAAGTTTAAAAAAATAAAGACTGCTATAAAATAGTATGGTTAATCTACATTATAAATTAAATGGGTTGTGTCATCATCCTTGGAAACAAAAACACAACTTTATTCAAAAGATGTTCCCAGATTGTACTCAGGATGCTCTCAAACCAATATATTTTTAAATGCATTTAGGGGTAGAGGGTGTGCTTTTAAATCATGCCTATGTCGTTTAGAGAATGATTGAAAGTGTTTTCAAAAGTATCTGTTGACTGATACATTTTCAGTTAAACAGTATACAGTAATAGAAATGGATAGAATTACTGTCTAATATATTTATCTCTTCAGGGCAATGATAAAAAAATCTTTTTAATAGTATGCCTGATAAGGCGTCAAACATGTGCAATCTGCATGCTGGTGTTCTGAGTAGCCGAGGGATTTTTGGTAAATGTCAAAAAGAGGAAGATTTCAGAGTTCCAATTGCATTGGTTATTCTACCATTTCACCTACTCAGAAGAGTGAAAAAATACTGTGCCAGAGAGTAGTCTGAAGTGGCAAGCTTCTTGAGACTGTAGTGTAGATCTGTAGTCTCTGTTAAATTATAGATTTTTATGGACACACGGTATAGCCTCTCTTAAGCACTATAGAATGTATACCATATGTTTCTGAAACTGCTTATCTATTTAATTGGCTGGAGAATAAGTCCAGATGGGAAACACAAGCAGGGCCTGTTCTTCAGAGTACGGGTGCAAATATCATCCAGAGATCTGAACTCTGCTTGCCAGACAACCTGGGCCAGCTTGAGAGAGGCCGGTCACTACCTCCAACTTTGGCCTAGTAACTTTAGAGCAAAAAGGAAGCCTTCAAAGCTACCAGCCATTCTCTGGACTTTCAAATTTATTAAGCATTCTTCAGGAAAGTGAGATACCCGAGAGGGAATGAGGAAGTTTGTGCCTTTCGCTCTGTCTTGTTTTTTTTTCATTATTCTTACTATTTTGCTGGTTGAGAAGTTTCATTACCAAATCTGTTGACATCACTCTGAACAGCTGACCACTAATATCTGAGTATAAATGTTTGTACCAGTTTGTAGAGGGAGGTATTAGAAAAAAGAAGAGGTTCGGCTAGCTCCCGGCCTGACCACCATGTTCCAGCTCTATGGCCATTTGTCTCGGCAAGCTCTCCAGCAAGACTGGAGCTCCCAAGCTGGTTTCACCAGGCTGCTCTCTAGCTACTTCCAGTAGTGACCAGTCATTGTGTTTCGAGCTCTGGTTCGCTCATCCCTGGAGTCGCTAGTTCTTTCACAGCCATAACCACCTGGTTGTCGGAGGACCCACTTCCCAGTAACTCGGTAAAATAAAACTCTAAAGCTTAAAGCTTAACTAATGGATTTATATATTAGCAGATATTCGATACACAAGGTGCACACAATTAGAATTGTTAATCCAATTATCTAACCTTGATATGAACAACTACCTGAGACTGCTAGAGACATGAGGGTGACATCTGCAGCCATCTTGCTTCTCCTTGCGTCTTTCTCCCTGTGCCTTTTCTCTCCTCCCAACTCCTAACTCCGCCTCCTTCTTCCCTATCCAGTGACAAAGTTCTGCAAATACATTGGGCAGGAAATTCCTGCCACACCAGTTTGATTTCTTACTGTGGCTATTTGCCTGTAGATATGAGAAAAGATTGAAATGCAGCTGCTTTGGGCCAGTGGAAGTAGAGATTTCTAAACACTGCCTACATTCTTATATGCCAAACCACTTGAAGATACTGTGGAAGCAATCATAATACTGTCTAGGATCGCTGAACCATTTGCTAGCTCTTGAGCATTTTCTGTAACACATTCAAGCCACCCTTTCTTGCCTCCAGCTTGTTCTTACTTGTTATGATACCTTACAGTCTTCTCTAGCTTCAGCTCTTCTCTGAAGTTGGCTTTCCCGCTGGTTTTCTTTCACATGTTGTGAACAGACTTACGCAATGTTTTAACCGGGTCCTGTGGTAGGTGGGCTTAAATGAAGTAATATATTTGTATTTATGAATATACTCACTGTACTGTTCTTACAGGCCACTAAAAAAATGCCGTGCCTCTCCTCCAAGCAAGGTTAATTGCTTATAGTCTCTCTGAGACAGGTCGGACCTTACAGGTACCTCTTTCATGATACAATGTGGATGAGCCTAGTCTTGTGTAAGTCTTGAGTAGCGAGTCACAGGTGCAGGGAGTTCATGAGTGGGATGCTTATGTCATGTATAGAAGAAGCTCTTTCCTGCACACCTTCTCATTCAGATGGCTTATGTTCTTTCAGACCATCTTCAGAAATGTTCCCTTGAGTTTGATGCATGTATTATCTTTATGTTGAATATGATTCTGATGCCACCACTAAAGGACATTTTTTTCCATGACAGTAACTGATGACTGCTTTTAAGGGACCATATTTGAAAAAAATCTCATCTAATTTTTTTAAAAAATTACTTCTTTGAGAGTTTTGTATATGTTTTAAAGATATTCACCTCCCTCCCCCAACTCTTTCATATGATTTAGGTGGCTTCAATGGGTCCACCTTCTATGTGAAGGTTGATATCATTTGTATTTTTCTATCTCACTATTACCTTAAGTTGTTTTAAATTATTTTTACTTTCCCATTTGCTTTTAATTTCCTTCTTATATTCTGTTATTCATATGGCATTATCCATGTATCCAGAGAGGCTATAACCATTCTTTAAATCCATTTGTTTCTATTTTTTTCTGTGTTAGTCATCAGTTTTGAAATGATCTTAATCTATTTGCTAAGCCTTTGTTTCCTCCTTTTTCTTTTCAAATACTCTTCTTCCTCTATCAGCTTACCTCTGATTCTACTTCTTATTCTGGGATCCTTGAGTTATTTTTACTAACATCTGAGAAATTATTTTTTCTTAATGGGAAATATGTTAATCTACTCTCTGGCATGGCTCTATTGCAGGATCAATATCATTCTGCTCATTATTCTTTTTTCCTCATAAAATTTGTGTGAAATTTGTCAAGAATATATCAATTTCCATGTTTTTTTTTAACTGTAAAGGCTTTACATATATGTAAAGAAAGAGAGGATCACATGACTTACCTTATCCTCATAACTTTGGGTTTCTCCACATTTATTCTTGAGTTTCTCTTTCCATTGCCTAGGTGCTCTCATCCTGTCTTTGATGTTTGTGTCTTCAAGAAAACATTTCTCATTTTTTAATTTTTTTTTGAGGTTGGCCATTTGTTTTGAAATGGGCTTTAAGTTGTTCTGTTTGGTCAGGTCTTAGCATCAAAGCTTCAACCCTGATCTCAAGTTTAATAGCCCTTTGAACTCACTCATGAACCTCAGTCTCTGGCGGACCTTCTCAGATGTGTCTACTGAGCTCACCCTGGCACACTGCACTTTCAACACTAGCAAGGACACCATGTTTATGGGGTAAATATCTACTAGGGATTTGGCCTCACTCTCATCAGAACTGTTTCTCTTCCCCACAGAGCTGCTGATAGCATGTAACCTTGATGGCAGGTTCAGGTTTTGGGGGTTTGGAAGACTCTCCTTCTTGGAATTTTTCTGTAGATTTTGGCCATGAAGTTTTGTTTTCTTATTCTACTTTCCCTGTTTTTATTGGAGATTTAGAAAGTTAAAAAGAAAAAACACCCACAGACTAGTGTTGCCCATATTGTCTTGTTGGAAACCATTAATCAGTTTATTCTTAATCTTATCTCACAAGTGGTATGTAAGATAAAAGTAATAAAAAAGTTATTTTTTAACAAAATTTTAAAGATACTGGTGCCATTTAATTGACAAAGAAACCATGGGTTTGTCTTTGCTTATAAAGGACTAAGGAATGCATTGCCATTCCTCCTTTTATCCTAAATGTCTTCTCACCTAATAAATAAGGGAAGGAACATTTTGCCAAACTCAAGACCTATTTGAAGCCATGTCTTCTAAATGTGAAGCCCAATCTAACACTCTGGAGTTTACTTCTGCTTGCTTTTGGCTGAAGTGGCTTCCTGTTTCTAAGAAAAGAAAAAAAGGTTCAAAGTCTAATAAAAAGATCACATTTCTTTCCCCAAACATAGAAGCGCTCAAAACAAAATGTTTTGATGAATTAAATGTAGATGAATCTGAAAATATAGACGAACTTTACTTGTATAATATAGTTGTCTTTATATGACCAGAAAAGGAACTGTAGACAAATGCAAAATGAAAACATTTTGTCTTTGGGAAAACAGATCCTAGAGTTTGGCCAAATTCAAGTGTTTGAAAACACTGTGGCTCTAGACACATAATGGTCCCAGAATTTCAGAAGTTTTTGTGTGTGTCTTTCCTTCTTACATTTTGTTGCACTTGTTTCCATAGTCAACTTCTAATGTACCCCTCCTCCTGAACAAAACAGAGTAGCTGAGAAGTTTGCTTAAAGTTCTTAATACTTTTAATCCTCACTTGTTATAATTTGATTACTGAGAAAGATTTTCTCTGTGGGCTTCCTATTAAATCACTTTCAAGTTGAAACAAACCAGAAATCCTTTTGAATAACAGAGTTGGTATTCACTTTAAGCTGGACAGAATTTATACAGAAATTGTAGAACATTTCTTATAAAACACTGTCAGTGTGCCCAGAGGCTACTGTGAGGGGCTTATCCTCTCAACTTAACACAAAATAAATAAAGAATCTAGTGAACACGATGTCCTGGGCTATGGAGAACGGTGTGACTTAGCCTTACATCTGTGCTTGTTTGCTTTCCATTGCTTCACATGTCTGCTTTGATTGGCTACTCTAAAATTACACTGGAGGCAGCTTTACAATCTATGTACTCATTGATGCAATTCTATTTAGTTAGATCTTATAAGGATCCAGCCCAACATCATCTTTTAATTTTTTTAACATGAACCTTAAACTTGAGTCATGTTTAAATATTTCTCTTTCTGTTTTGAGTGGTGTCAGACTATCTAGAAATGATACAGAGGTTTATACTTCTAAGAGGCTCATGGGCTTCTTTTTTGTTTTCTCATTTGTTTATTTTATTGTATAGCATTCCTCACTTTTATTTTTGCCCTCCAAACCCACCCATATGCCCCTCCTTGCTCTTTTTCAAAATCATGGTCTCTTTTTTTCAGCAGTTGTTCTTGAGTGCATATATGTATTTATGTATACATATATTATCATATATATGTATCTATATTATCGTATATATGATATCATATGTCATATCAGAGATCCGATAAGAGAGTAGACTAATTCTCCCTCTTTCAAAAGCTGTTGATTACCCCTAGCTCTTCAACTAGGAGTGCACTTGTGGTTTGAATATGCTTGGCCCAGAGAATGGCACTATTAGGAGATGTGGCCTTGTTGGAGTGGGTGTAGCCTTGTTGGAGTAGGTGTGGCCTTCTTGCAGGAAGTATGTCATTTTGCAGTTGGTTTCAATATGCTTGGCCCAGGGATTGGCATTATTAGGAGAATATGACCTTGTTGGAGTAGGTATGGAGTTGTTGGGGGAAGTGTGTTACTTTGGGGTTTATTTGAGTATGTTTAGCCCAGGGAGTGGCACTAATAGGAGATGTGGCCTTGTTGGAGTAGGTATGCTGTTGTTGGAGGAAGTATATCACTTTGGGGGTGGGCTTTGAGACCCTCTTGTTAGTTGCCTGGAAGTCAGTCTTCTGGTTGCCTTAGGATGGAAACGTAAAACTCTCTGCTCCTTCTCCAGCACCATATCAACCTGGATGCTGCCATGTTTCCTGCCCTGATGATTATGGTCTGAACTTCTGAAGCTATAAACCATCCCCAATTAAATGTTGTCTTTTATAAAGAGTTGCCTTGGTCAGCATGTCTCTTCATAGCAATAAAACTCAAACTAAGATAGCCACTCTTGAGAGATTTTCTCCTCCTCTGGTGGTATATTGACTGATGATGTCACTATACAGGTCTCCTTGAGGTAATTATGTTGTTGAAATGTCATAGGTGCAGCTTTCCTGTCTTGTCTAGGAGAAATGGAACAGTAGATATCTTGGTTCTTACCACACACCTGTCCTTTCTTGCACATGTTCCCCAAGTCTTAGGTAAATGGGTTTTGTCTTAGATGTATTAATTGGCAATTAGGAATGTCATTCTCAGTTCTCTATACTTCAACTGGGTATGAATTTCTTCAAAAGGTAATAGCAACTGCAAAAAAAGCTTCTTTAATGAGAGGTGAGAGCTATATTTATCTGAAGATATAAGAAAAAGCATTGAGAATATAGTTAGAAATTATGTTGATTTAGTGGAGTCTCCTCTAGGGCCTGTGGCTTCTCCAGACCATAGTGTGTGGCTAGGTTTGTAGTACCAGGCATAATACTTTTGCCATTAGTCAAGTTTTAAACCCAATTAGACCACTGATGATCACCCCTAAAATATAAATGCACTACTGAGGCTATCTTTCTAGGGCAATTGCAGTTGATAGACATATAGTGACTATTAGTTGCTTTTCTCCCTTGTAAACTTACATAACACCTTAAACACTGTGAGAGATAGTCCTCAGGGAGGAGACTTCCAGGTCATTTTCAATTCAGTTTCTTTAAGACTCGTATCAAAGCAATATTGTGAGTATGGCCATGCTAACAAAAGCAATTTACAGACTCAATACACTCTTAGACAACATCACCAAGAGATTCTTCACAGAAATGGAAAAAATATCCTACAATTAAAAGATCTCAGATATCCAAAGAAATCTCTGACCAAAAAGAACAATGCTAGAGAAATTACCATGACAGATTTCAAGCTACATTACAGAGCTCTAGTAATAAAAACAGTATGAGCACAAAATCATGTAGATCAATGAAACAGAATAGAAGACACAACATTATTTTATGAAATTAAAGTCACCTGATATTTGACAAACATGCTGAAAATGCACACTGGATAATATATTCTTCTGGGAAACAGAGTGGCAACATGTAAAAGAATAAAATTAGACTCATTTATCACCCACATAAAAGTCAATTTCAAATCATCCAAAGCCCCCAATGCAAACCCAAAACTTTGGAGCTGCTAGAATAGACATAGACTGTATTGTACAACATATATGTGCAAGGACATCCTAAATGGGTTTCCATTTTCATAGGAATTAAGGCCAACAATTTACAAGTGAGACTTTATAAAGTGAAAAGAACCTGGACAATAAAGAAATCAATAAATTTAGTAAAGAGGTGGACCACAGTAGAAATAGAATCTTTCCCAGTTGTAATCTAATAGAGGATTAATATCCAGAATATATAAACAACTTAAAAGCCAAACAGTCAAGGAAGCAAATGACCTACTTTTAAAATGGGCCATGGATCTTAACAAAAAGATCTTTGAAGAAGACGTGAAAATGTCTAAATAAATCCCTAAAAGTGTTCAACATCTTAGGGAAACTCAAATTAAATATAAATTTCAATTTAATTTGAGGTTTCCGTTCACCCTGACAGAGCTAGAAAACAACTAACACCAAGTGCTTGTGAGGATCTTAGGAAAACACACACTTCGCTAATGTTACCATTAGAGTGGTGCAGCCATGACAGAAGTTGTGGAAAATGTTCAAAGAGATAGTAGCAAACCTACCACATGACTCAAACCACTCCTTGGCATATGCCTAAGGATATCCTTCTCCACAGATATCTGCTCAGCCATTTTGCTACTTTAGCCTCAGTAGCTAGGAAAGTGACACAGCCAAAATGTCCATCAGCTGATGAATAGATAATGAAGCTGTGATACACATACACACTGGAATTCTATTTTACTACAAAAACAAGGAAATAATGAAATTTGCAGGTAAATAGGAGGGACTGCAAAATATTACACCAAGTGAAGTAACACAGATCCAGAAAGACAAATGCACATGTTCTCCCTTATTTGCGGCCCTTATCTCTAAATCTTTGGATATAACTATATGAGTAATTATTGTGTTTTAACAAGTTGCCTCAGTAGGTTTTAAGTGTAGTGAAGTTGAACATCTTCAGTAGCATCTACCCTAGGCTCTCAGGAAGGACAGTGCTGATATTTCTCAGGTTGATATTTCCTAGGGAATTTTCTCTTTCTCTACTGCTTCTCTGGTTCACAGCACTAGTCCTGTCTAATAGTCATGATTCTGAACTGTCTTGAAGCTTGACTACTTAATACTTAAAATCCTTTGGAGATCCCCTAGCTAATCCCTAGGTCAAGGGAGCATCTTTATAGTGAGACTTTCCCATCATTAGCACTGCTACAGCTAGTTACCACAGTACTCATGTCACCCTAGGAAAGAATGATTCCCATCTCAAATCAGGTTTTAAGACAAAAGAAATTTGTCACAAAAATGGAAATAAACAACAGTGACTCCCTACAGGTATCTATTTCCCCTGAGAGTGGGATAAGATATAAACATCCCTCTAATTTCTTCCACCATCCCAAAGATAGACATTCACTCAAATGGCCTTGCTGCTAAACAGAATCTCTGCTGAGTTTGCAATGTCTTATCTATTATTAAAAATTCCAGAGCATGAACTATAATTTCTGAATAACGATCCAAACAAATGCAATGTTAACTTTAGAAACTTGAGATGCCAAGATTTACCTCACATTATGCATAAAGGAGAAATCTTCTTTGATCTTTCTAAAAGATACCACAACTTTTCAATCTGTTCTCTTAAAAAGAGAAATGAGGGGAAAAAATAATGCTCAGTTTCCGCCAGCTGCTGTTTAAAAACATAGGCATATTTGTCTTATGAGAAATGTTATTAAAATCTTAATCCTTATCAAAGGATCTACCTTGTAGTGTAATTGCTTGTGCATGTCTCCTTTCCCACTCTATTTTTGCCATCTAGAGAGCAAGAACTTGGTCATGTTTATTTATGAAATCCCCACAGTGCCTAGTGGGGCCTTGAAAATGTCTCAGGAAACATTTATAAAATAAAAATACTAATCTTCTTAGTCCTTCCTAATAACTTCCATGGGATGAATTTGTCTATCCTGCTTCTCTCTAGTATATTGTTAAGCAAACTTCCAGCCAACTGTTAAGACAACCTAGGGCTCAAATCTTAAGAAGCTATTTGACAGATATGGTAGTCCACTGTGGGTCTATTTATTTATCTGTTTTCCTCTGTTCTGTCTGTAGGAACTGTGGATTAAGCTAAAGTAGCAAAGAGCTTCACAGAAAAACAGCTACTATTGATCTCATTCCCAGTACAAACATGACCTGACCTCTTAGAAATAGTGATTCAAAAAACAAGCCAGGAGCTGGAGCAGTGGCTCAGTGCATAAGAGTACTCATTGCTCTTGAATATACTTGGTATCTCACAACCAAGAATAATTCCATTTCCAAGATATATGGCACCCTCTTCGGATCTCCACAGACACCTGGCACTCATACAATACACAGACACGTAACTGAAATGAAATAATAATTTTTTTTAAAACATAAAATAAATGGAAACCTCATTATCATTCTTCCTCTTAGAACTGTCTTATTCATAACCTTGCTCACTACTGTGAGGGACAGGATAGAGGTACTGAAGGACTTTATATCTACAGCTTTGTGGGAAAGGGGAAAACTAAAAGAAAATGATTTAGAAAAGTAGGACATTGATGTTTTATTTTAGTTTACAGTGGTCAAATAGTCACACTTTTCTACGGTTCAAGCTAATATTTTTTTTTTGAGGGGTCAAAGAGCATGCCCAGGTATGCTTTTTCTGTTTGAAAGCATGGGTCCTGGCACTGTCTTTCAAATAAAAGTTATTCTCCAAGGTTAGTGACTTTCAAGAAGATGGCAGTCATTAACAATGCCAACTACGGACTGCAGGAGATGAGTAGTTTTATAGTCAGAGTCTCCAAGGACACTAATGACAGGAATCTCTGTGAGATTTCCTTTAAATGCACATCAGTTTTGTTTTCTAAAACAATAATAACTCACTGGATTGATGACTGTCCACAGAATTGGTAAGCCATACAACTATATGTGGGGAAAAATTATATGTGGGGAATCCGGGGGAGGCTTCCATGGTGCGGGCGGGTCCCACATGCAGGAGGAATGTCTAATGTTCCAGTGGCCTGATGCTTTGGGGGCGGCAGGCCCCAGTGACCCGAGGAAGTCCTTGGTTCCAAAAGGGTTTATTGTCATGGCGGATGGTGGATGAGTCTGGAAGTACCCCTGTAAAACTCAGCCCAGTCCCACGTTAAATAGGGAGGGAGAAAGGGGGAGGGTCTGTGGAGGATAGAGGGAGGATCTGGGGAGGCATGCTTAATATGCTCCGCCCTCTGGCCTTCATTAGTATGTAAATCCCTAGGGCCTGAGGCCTCTAGTCACACCCTCTACCTGTACACTTTGGGAAGGGCTGTCTGGCCTACATGACTGAACAATGTAATTCTATGGAGACTAGACTGCTTTTCAGGACCCTGGGTTCTGGGGGTGTGCCGAACTCCTGCTGGTTCTCACGAAGAGTCTTGGGGTTCTAGGCAACTGCCCAGCCATGACCCAGAATACCCTTACACAGTCCCACAACTATATGCTGTCTGGAAGGCAGATTCCAGTGATGACTGGTGTGTGCGCAATGGCATGAATGGTCACTAAGCAACTTGAATTGGAGCATCATTATCTGGCAGGTTGGGGATCGATGGAATGAGCATCTGTTTCTTTCTGGTGTTTGACACACTGAGGAAATGTAATTTATTGACATTAGATTAGAAAATCTTTAACCTTTGAAAATGGACTTGCACCAGCAGTGCACCAAGATTCCAGAGGCGTCATCAGCTTCTGTCCTTTTGAAGATTTTTCATCCTAATCTAGAGTCTACTCACTTTCAAGCTTTTATATGGCACCATGTAGTCTCCAATTGTGACAGTTACTCAAATCTTCTTTCATTTAAAAATTTTTGGACTAATTTATTGACAATTTCATACAAAGCATTCTACATTTGTTTCAGGATACTTGATCATATTGTGTACCCTGAGATTCTGTCATTTACTGAAAAAAACTGATTCTAGTTGTAGTGTGGTTCAGCCCTTAGCACACACTCTTATTCCCTCTGACTGGAATACAGACATGCCTTGAGTATATACCTTTAATCCCAAACAATTAAGTTAAAGTTAGTTTGTAGAAGGAAGCACCCATGTTTGAAACTGATGTTCAATTGAGTGGCAGACAAAGTGACAAATTGGAGAAAGATTTGACAGAATGGAATATGCCCAATTCTCAGAAAAGAAAGAGGAAAGAGGTTATTTAATAGAGAGTAGTGCAGGGGTAGGATGAGGCAGTTTTACTGGGGCAGTTGTACAAAGACAGGATGAAGAAAGAACAAGCTAGGCACAGGTAAAAAACAGAATGAACCAGAGAATGAGAAGGAGCCAGAAGATTAGAACAGATTACCTGAGTTAGTTTAAAGCCAAGCAGAGCAATTCAGTCAGAGGCTGATGGACAAACCAGATTGAATCAATCATCTTGGAGAGGAGTTTGAGCAATAACAGCTGAGTTGAACCAGTCAACCAGAGTTCAGAAAGAACTAGAAAGTATGATCTGATACACTTATGAGTAAGCCTCATAAATTTAGAATGTTCTAGGCCTAGATAAGATTGTTTGTGGCCTAGAAGTTTCCTAGACTAAGCTTCAGTTAGCAGACAGAGGCAGTCAGCCTTGGAGATGACAATTGCAACAGGAGAATAAAAGTTACATTTACAGATCAAGATGTAAGCTCTAGGCTACTGCTCTAGCCCCTATGCCTAACTGCCTGCCTACTGCCATGCTCCCCATGCTGGTCATAGAGTATAACTCTCTGAAAGAGTGAGCCCCACATTAAATACTTTCTTTTACAAGTTGTGTTGATCATGTTGCTTTAGCACAAAACTAGATCAAAAAGATCTAACAGATATCTACAAAACATTCCACCCAAACACTAAAAGAATACATGGATTTTCAGCAGGCCATAAAACTTTCTCCAAAATCAACCACATATTAGAACATAATTGAAGTCTCAACTAATATAGGAAGATTAAAATCATATCCTATGTTGTATTTGATCACAAAGAAATAAAGGTGAATATCAACAGCAATAGAAAGTACACAAGAAAATACACAAGCTCATAGAAACTCATCAAAACTACTGAATGATAAATGGGTTGTGGGAGAAGTCAAGAAGGAAACTTTAATAATATTAGAATTGAATTAAAATGAAAACACAACATATCAAACTATATGAGACTCAATGCAGGTATGCTAAGAAAGATTACAGTACTAAGTGCCTATATCAAAAATTTTGAGTGATCTTTCTGCCCCTAGAGGCTTTACAGGTATAGCTGTGTGTCACCTGTGCTTCAGTAGGTGGTAGAGAGGAGAGAGGCTTGGTCTTCTGATCTGTGAATGATTAGAAACATTCCCTGTAAAATAAACAAACAAACCACCACCAACAACAACAACGGCAAGCCTGAGACACCCGCCATTCTGTCACCAGGGTATCCAAACAGGGAGCTAGCTTGAGACAACTACCAGTCCAGTCTGAGCCATATAGGCATTGACAGGCGCTCAGGATAGGGAGAGAGCCTGAGACTAGAACCCTGCCTGAGCTTACCTCAATCCCCATGAGAGTAAGCCTTGAAACAGAGGCCACTTGGGTGGGCTAAGTGAGAAACTCAGTACCATAATGCATGAGTAGGGCATAGCACTCCTGAGACCACTCCTGAAATGACCTCAGATACTCAGAGACACCAGGCACTACTAAGAGGAGCAAGTGAGTGGTAGAGAAATGGAAGAGAAAGAGAAGGATGTGTGCACAATGAAGAGAGGCAGAACTGGAGACTTGAGGATGTGAGTAGCTGTGATGCCACTTGGGACTATGGTGGAGTCTTGGCCTATGCTGCTGGCCACATGTGTGTCTGTGGCCCTGCAGAAGCAGGGCTCTGTTACTAGCAAAGGGCAGATTGGCATACCTGATCTGAACTGCTGCCCAAGAACATACTAATATCTGAAGGCTATTCAGAACTGGTTTCACCCCTTACCTGGATATACTGGGAGAGCTGGCCCTGGGGTCATGAGAGCAGGAGAGCTGACTCTGTCATTCACTTTCTGCAGCACTTTGGAAAGTGGGCCCTGCATCTCACTTGGGCATAAGAGTAGAGCTTGTCCTGAATGTGAGGGTTGCTCCTTAGCCAGGGTATGAGAGCAGGAGAGCTGGCTCTGCCTCTTGTCTGCTGTGTGGTGGTACACTATGGCAGGCCAGAGAGCTGACCTCAGAGTCATAAGGATAGGAGAACGGCTATGTCTCTCACTAGGTGCAACATTCAGGAGATTGGCCATCCATATTGCCTGGACAGCAGGATAGAGCTGGCCATGGTTGCAGGGGTTGTTGGTGTAGGGAGCCTAAGGGCATGAGAGCAGGAAAGCCTGAGGGCTGTCCAGCTCAGATACCTCTCAGGGCCAGATCCAGGACTTTGAATAGCCTATCCCCATCAATAAACTGCTGGAGTGCACCTAGCAGCTGGAAGCGCTGCCCAACCTGCTTGCATCTGAGCCTTGTGCCTGTCACTACACTGCCCTGACTCCTGCCACCTGGGTGCTCACGCTGTTATTGTGACTCCTTGCAATCTGTGCTCTTCAGGCTGCATGCATCCCTTGCCACCAGCCTGGGAGCGTGTCTCTCACTCCTTGGACCAGCCCAGATTGGAAACAGAAGAGGTTAACACTCCCACGCCCCAGGCCCATTCCCACATTTCTATGGCCTACCTGTCTGCTCAGTTCCCTTAGTTCATGTCACAGGCCTAAAACAGCCTAGACATACTCTCCATCACTATGTTCTCAAGCCACCACTGTCAGCTCTCTTATTTGTTTAACGTTCTGGTCCACACCAACTCTAAGCCAAGTGTTTCTCTACTAATGCAAAATGTGTTTTTCTATACTATACAACTTGTCAAAGTTACTTAACATTTAAGATGCACTACCCTCTTAACTCCCCTCCCCATGCACTGAATAAACTCTATTCTATTCTATATTATCCTGTGTCTGATTCTTCGGGGGAAAGGATGCCTCAGTATGGGCCTGCAGAGGCACTCCCTTCTCCCATACCTGACTAAGCATTCACCAAACATTTTATTTCTCCTCATCTTTTTATAAACACAACGACCATAATTCTTTATCCACACATAATACTAAGATATTAGGAGAAATTACAGGATGAATTATAATTGTACTTTAGATTCAAAATTTCTAAGGGACATATTAGTGCTCTTATTTCAGTAAATGTTAGAAGAATACACCACAATTGAATGATATTCATATTACAAGTGTAATAAAAGTTAAATATTAGAATGTTCTCTCTCTATATATAGTCCTTTATATTAAAATTTAATGAGATTTTTGTTTTGAATTAGATCAAGCAAACCATACCCTGTGTCTGCTACTGAGTGCCACTATAAAACTTGGAAGAATTCATGGTAAAACTGTACTAAAGATTATTAGCCTGAAAAGTTTGGGATAACTGCTTTCCTCAATAGTATCCCGTGGCCCGAAGACATAACTGGGAACCTACTGTGAATACAAGGGTTCAGAGAGATAAATCTGTAGAAAACAAACAAACAAACAAACCAACTAAAAACTAAACCTTTAGTTCTCTTTTAAAAATGGAAATAAAACTCCCAAATATGAGAGACAGAGACAGAGACACTGAGAGTTAGAGAGATAGAGAGACAGAGAGAGACAGAGTCAGAAAGAATGGAGAATGTATACTGTCTTCTCCCTTGTCAGGGTGTCATAGAGTCCAGGATGGCTATGAACTTGCTACTTAGCTGAGGATAGTCTTGAGCTCATCATCATCTTGACTCATTCTTCCAAGTTCTGGAAAAACATATGGTGCTGAGATCATACCAAGGTTTCACGCATTCTAGATAACAATTCTTCTAGTGGAGACACATCTCTTTTGCCTATGTTCTTGCACTCTGAGTTCTAAGCAGAGCTGTTGTTTGGGAGAGAAAAGCTTCAAATGGAATTTGAATAGGAGACCAAAATTTGAAGGGGAACCTTCTCATGTTTGATAGAACTTTATCCCAATAACCTAGTGCAAACACTACCAATTACTTCCTTTTGCCAACTTGTCCTCTTGCCACTTGACTCTAGATGGTATGGTCACAGAAGGCATGGTAGAGCAAATAAACCCCCAAATTTTCGTGAGCGATATAAAGAAAACTAGGGAGTGCTGAGGAAAACATGAAAAGGAACATACTTCTACACAGTAATTACTGAGTGCTGTTTTCACTTGAACAAGGGTAGACTTGATCCGTGTGTGTGTGTGTGTGTGTGTGTGTGTATGTGTGTGTGTGTATGAAGCCACATATTTGAAAGGGAGTGAGGATGGGAAAATCAACATGGGAGGTATTGAAGAGAAAGGAGAAAATAATGTAATTATATTTTAACTTAATATGTACATAATTTTCATGTATATATACACATACACACATATATGTGTATATATGAAAGACTTTAAGAATTAACTGATGGGTATACCTGCATCCAAGTCACAGACTGATCCTGCCTGGTTAACTGTCTCACCCACCCGCAAAAATAGCAGGAAAAGAACTGGCTGAAAATTTCTTATTTGCCAAGTGGGAGAAATTCTGAGAATCAAGTTTATTGAACCTGGAGCAGAACAAACCCAAAGAAAAGTGTGATTCAACACCTCAAAACTGAACCAGTAATGCTAAAGACTAAGGGCAACCTACAAATTTATAGTGTTTTCTCAGCAGGAGGATAGGAGTTGAAAGGAAGTGAGACTGGACTGTAAAACAGCAAGAGGTATCGAGGCAGATGTGTATATACAACAAAACACCTACAGACATCTAGGCAAAATAAAGACATTCGTGAGGGAAGAGAAGTTTCTAGAGAGGACTCCAGCAGACGTGACTCAGTAGAAGGTGAATGTAAATTCTTTACACTGAAGGGAAATGGTTGAGAGGAAAATGAAATAGAATTAGGAAAAGGCACAGAAGTGGAAGACATTATGTAAATAAAATAGTCTGTTGTTTTTCTAAATAATGTTTTTATTTATTTTTTGAAAATTTCATACAATGTAATTTGATCACATTCGTCCCTCGCCTCCAACTCCTGCCAGATCCTCCCTCACTTCACAACCCACCCAAATTTATAGTCTCTCTTTTATTAAATATTTACTTTTCAAAATTAAAATATTATATATTTTCCCCTTTCCTTTTCATACCTTTAATACCTCCCATGTTGTTCTTCCCATGCTCACTTCCTTTCAAATATGTGACGCTTCACACACATACACACACACACACACACACACACACAATCTTCTCATTTCGTTTAGTGCTACTTGCATATAAATGATTGTAGAGCTTTTTAAGAGATATTTACCATGTACTGGATACTTGAAAATAAAATTTATAGTATCAACATGACAATTCCAATGTACAGAGGTAATTATAGCATTATAATTACATAATCAGATAGATTATGGAACATCCACAGTAGCAAAGCTTTTATAACAAATTTCAAAAACTAAAACATTAATTCTAAGTAAACTGTGAAAAAACCCAAATGCACTATAAATTCTATACAATTAGTAAAGAAATTATATAAAATTCTGATAGATAAAAATCAGAATATACAAAGTAAAATGAAATACTGAAAAATGGTTAAAATAATCCCAAACTTGAAAACAATATAAAACAACTCACTGTGAATCCTAAAAGCTACAATGATGGCCTACTAGGCAAAATGTGCCTTTAGTACAATAGTAATATGACTGTTATGAAGGTAACCAACCACTTTCCAATTGAATTGGAAGTTCATTCCATTGGAGGGGACTCATGCAAAGTTTATTAAATCTCATCAAGAGCCCTTGGCTGGGAAAGTCATAATTCCTATAGAAGAGCACACTACTATTTTTTATAGTACTCATCTAATTGTCTTCTAAATGTTATGTTTATGTACATAGATTAGTGTTGCACCCAGCCTCCATCAAGGAACTTATTGCAGTAGAAGACAGTGTAGAATTTCATAAATAGAAAGAGCCAAGAATGTATGAGGGTGGAGTGCTCAGCCACGAAACAGTACAGTGGAATCAATCTTTCCGTGTCTCAGAGCACATCATGAGAGAGGAGGCAGAAAGAATGTAAAAACCATAAAATGAGGAGATGGATAGGAAAAAAAGTTTTCTAGACATTCCAGAGCTGTTGCACTCATGAGCTGGCTGCTCATTAGTTACTTTCTCTTGCCTAAGACTTTCACTAGGTTAGTCCCCTCAATAGTTTATTGTGGATGACAGAGGGTGCCTTCAGGTTTCACCTCTCCCTGGGGGACTAATGGAAAGTAAAGCTCACTGGGGAATGGTTTCATTTTCTTCAGTGGTATAGCCATTGATAAGTTGCCCCAGATCAGTTGCATAACCTCCCACACACACTCGAGCAAGAAATATATTAAACACGTGTGTGCATGTGCGTGCACACACACACACACACACACACACACACACACACACACACACACACCAAAGACATGAATGTAGAGAGGGAACTTGTTTAGAAGTTGTCGGCCAGTGGGAGAAGAAAAGGTATAAAGGGTAGTGAAAACAACAAATCCATTACCAAATGTCTAAAACTGTCAAGGAATAATAATTAAGATGTACTAAAAACCATAAAGGCAGGAAGAGAACTATTTGAGAGGGAGAAGGTACTAGCAGGGAGTGAGGTGCATAGAGTATAATGGGGGATAAATACATGTAAATACGGCTATTCACAGGGAGTGAGGTGCATAGAATACAATGAAGGATGCATATATGTAAAGTACAACTAATCACATGATGGAAAGAACATAATAGAAGCCTTTCCCAGATGATACTGACACTGGGAAACAACTGACACAGTTGCTGGCTTAGCCATCAAATGACAGCAAAGATTGGTGGGCAGCAGTAGTTGACCAATGTTTGAGGAATACACTAGAGAAAAATGACAAGATGATATGTGCCCTGCTCTACAAAAATGGCCAGTGCACATCCTGATCTAGAGAGGAGAGAAATATTCTTATTTCCCATTGAATATATACAAATGATAAGAAATTAATTCATGTCCTCTCCAGCACAATCAGACCCAGAGACAGCTTGACTCTCAGGACACATTCAAGCTCACAGGTGAGTCTACCACTACTGCCCCAATACCTGGCCTAACTGTGACCTACTTGGGGCCCAGAGAATGCAGGAACTGCTGCCCATCCAGAAACATGATCCTTCTTGTTTACATCTGGGCCCAGGAGCAGACCCTGTGCTCCAACCCTCCCCACCCCAATCACACCAAGAGGAAGTTTGATCCCCCTGGAAGTTGTGACACATCCATGTTCACAGAGACAGCGAGAACCCAAGGAATTCTGACATACCCATGCTCACAGGCTCTCAGGAAGGACAGGTTCCAGTCAGAGGCAGCAAAACCACCTAAAACCAGAGATAACCAGATAGGGAGAGGCAAGCATAAGAACATAAGCAACAGAAAGCAATGCTACTTGGGATCATCACAACCCAGCTCTCCCACCACAGCAAGCCATGAATACCCCAACACACCGGAAAAGCAAGATTCTGATCTAAAATCACATCTTATGATGATTATAGATGTCTTTAAGAAAATGACATAAGTAACTCCTTTAAAGAAATATAGGAGAACACAGGTAAACAGGTAGAAGCATTTAACGAAGAAACACATAAATTTCTTAAAGAAATATAGGAAAACACAACCAAGAGGTGAAGGAATTGAACAAAACCATCCAGAATCTAAAAGTGGAAATAGAAACAATAAAGAAATCACAAAAGAAGACAACCCTGGAGATGGAAAACTGGGAAAGAGATCAGGAGTCATAGATGCAAAGCATTACCAACACAATCCAAGAGACAGAAGAGAGAATATCAGGCATAGAAGATACCGTAGATGACATTGACACAATAGTTAAAGCAAATGGAAAATACTCCTAACCCAAAATATTCAGAAAATCCAGGACACAATTAAAAGAACAAACCTAAGAAGAATAGGCATAGAAGAGAGCAAAGATTTCCAACTGGAAGGTCTCTTCAACAAAATCATAGAAGAAAAAAAAAACTCCCCTAAAGAAAGAGATGTCCAAAAATGTACAAGAAGCTTACAGAATGCCAAATAGAATAGATTGGACAAGAAAAGACATTCTTCCCATCTCATAATAATCAAAACACAAAATGCACAAAACAAAGAAAGAATATTAAAAGCGGTAAGGTGAAAAGGTCAAATAGCATATAAAGGCAGACCTATCAGAATTACACCAGACTTCTCACCAGGTACTATAAAAGCCAGAAGATCTTGGGCAAATGTCATACAGACCCTAAGAGAACACAAATGCCAGCACAGGCTACTATGCCCAGCAAAACTCTCGATTACAATAGATGGAGAAACCAAGATATTCCATTTCAAAACCAGATTTAAACATTATCTTTCCACAAATCCAGCCCTACAAAGGATAATAGAAGGAAAACTCCAACACAAGGATGGAAACTATACCCTAGAAAAGGCAAGAAATCAGTCTCACAACAAATCCAAAAGAAAAGAGCTACACAAACACAATTCCACCACTAAAAACAAAAATAACAGGAAGCAACAATCATTGGTCTTTAATATTTCTTAACATTAGTGGTTTCAATTCCCCAATAAAAAGACTTAGACTAACACACTGATTAAGTAAACAGGACCCAGCATTCTGCTGCATACAGGAAACAAACTTCAGTTATAAAGATAGGCACTACCTCAGAGTAAAAGGCTGGAAAAAAAATTCTGAGCAAATTGTTTCAAGAAACAAGCTGGAGTAGCCATTCTAATGTAGCAGGATAATTTCCTATTATGGCTACATTATACTTTCAGTAAAGCTCAGTAACTGGGGAGGAGCTAATGTGGAAAAAGTGAAGAGTGGGAAGGAGAAGGAAGAGGAAGAGAAAGGGAGAGAGAGCTAGCAACCATGGAGGAAGATGGATGGGTCAAGAGCAGTCCTGGGTAGCAACTTATATCTAAAGGTTAGATATTGGATAACTATTCTAATTATGTGGGCATCTTGTTAATTGAGAATTTCCAAATATATAAATCTATTGGGTAATCTTTAGGGTTTAAGAGTCTTCATTCTACTGGATACTGTGAGGATGGTGGTTATCATCTGGGGCTTAACAGCGAGCCGTGAGGGTTGGCCCAAAATCCATGCTTTGGGGCTTGGTCTCTATGGAATTGATCAGTGGAACCAGCCACCATGGTAATGTCTTGTGGGTGCCAGGGCTGGTGTTTCTATCTAGTCGGAGCCACAGTCAGAACTGGACCAGTGAGAACATGACAGGTGGTCCAGGTAGCCGGACCACGCTGTGGCATTTCTAAATACCTCTCGTTTCATTTTAATATCAAATAAAATTGAGTTTCAATGAAAAATTGTCAAAAAAAATGGGGAAGGACACTTTATACTCATCATAAAAAAAATCCACCAAAATATACTCTCAATTCTGAACATCTATGCCTCAAATGCTAGGGCAGCCACATTTGTAAAAGAAACTTTGCTAAAGCTCAAAGCACACATTGAACCTCACACAATAATAGTGAGAGACTTCAGTATCCCACTTTCACCAATGGACAGATCATGGAAACAGAAACTAAACAAAGACACAATGAAACTAAGAGAAGTCATGAACCAAATGGATTTAACAGATTTCTATAGAACATTTCATCCTAAAACAAAAGAATATACCTTCTTCTTAATACCTCATGGTACGTTCTCAAAAATTGAACCATACAAACAGACACAAAACAAGGCTCAATTGATACAAGAAGACTGAAATAATCCCATGCATACTATCAGATCAGATCTTTATAGAATTTAATGAAAATGAAGGCACAACATACCCAAACTTATGAGACAATGAAAGCAGGGCTAAGAGGAAAACTCATAGCTCTGAATGTCTACATAAAGAATTTGGAGAGATCATGTGCTAGCAGCTTAACTGCACATCTAAAAACTCTGGAACAAAAAGAAGTAAATACACCCAAGAGGAGTAGATGGCAGGAAATAATCAAACTCAGGGCTAAAATCAACCAAGTAGAAACAAAAGGAACTATACAAAGAAACAGCAAAACCAGGAGCTGGTTCTTTGAAAAAAAAATCAACAGGATAGATTAAACTCTTAGCCAAACTAACCAGAAGGCATAGAGACAGTATTGAAATTAACAAAATCAGAAATGAAAAGGGAGATAAACCAATAGAAACTGAGGATATTCAAAAATCATCAGATCCAACTAAAAAAGCCTTTAATTAGCAAAACTGGAAAATCTAGATGAAATGGATGATTCTATAGATAGATACTAGGTACCAAAGTTAAATCAGAATCACATAAACCATCTAAACAATACCAAAACCTGTAAAGAAATAGAAGCAACTGTTAAAAGTCTCCCAACCAAAACAAACAAACAAACAAACAAACACCCAGAACCAGATGATTTTAGTGCAGTGTTCTATCAGACCTTTGAAGGAGACCAACTACCAATACTTTTCAAACTATTCCACAAAATAGAAATAGAGGGAATACTACCTAATTTAGTTTATGAAGCCAAGGTTATGCTGATACCAAAACCACACAAAGACCCAACAAAGAGAGATCTTCAGACCAATTTCTCTTATGAAAATTGATGTAAAAATACTCAATAAAATTCTTGCAAACAGAATCCGAGAACACATCAAAATAATCATTCATCATGATCAAATAGGCTTTATCCCAAGGATTCAGGGATGGTTCAATATATGGAAATCCATTAATGCAATCTACTACATAAACAAACTCAAAGGGGGAAAATATATGATCATCTCATTACTTGCTGAAAAAGCCTTTGACAAAATACAACACTCCCTCATGTTAAAATATTGGAGCTCCCCCTAGTCCTCCCTGATTGGGCAGACTCATAGCTGGTCCTCTCCCAGGAAGACACCATATTTAGACCCATCCCAGACGATCTGCTGCTCTCAGAGCAGTTGTGGATCCACTGCATCCAGAGTAGTTGACTCCTAGCTGGTTTGCTCCATTGAAAACACCATACCCTGAGCCATTGGCATGGATTCCTTATGATCTGAGTCAGTACGCTGAGCAGACCTTGTGTGCTACTACTGCAACAAATACCACAACACCCAGAGGAAGCTGGACTCTCAGGAGCTCAAACATGGCGAAGATCATAGAGGAAGCTTGACTCCCAGGAGCTCAAGCACACCCAGGATCATAGGATTACAGGATACTAGAGGCAGCTTGACTCCCAGGAGCTGTGACAAGCAGGATCACAGGATCACAGGATCACAGGATCACAGGATCACAGGATCACAG
>NW_021604616.1:5391624-5416337 GCF_004785775.1 Grammomys surdaster | reverse complement strand
ATCACAGGATCACAGGATCACAGGATCACAGGATCACAGGATCACAGAGACAGCTGGACTCTGAGGAGATCTGACACAACCAAGACAACAAGAGAGACAGGCTCCAGTCAGAGACAGTGAGTGCAGGAAGCAGTAGAGATAACTAGATGGCAAGAGGCAAGTGCAAGAATGTAAACAACAGAAACCAAGGTTACTTGGCATCATCAGAACCTTCTCCCACCACAGCAAGCCCTGGATAGCCTAACATACGAGAAAAGCAAGATTCTGACTTAAAATCACTTCTCATGATGATGATAGAGGAATTTAGGAAGGACATAAACAACTCCCTTAAAGAAACATAGGAGAGCACAGGTAAACAGGTAGAAGCCCTTAAAGAGGAAACACAAAAATCCCTCAAAGAATTACAGGAAAAAACCAAACAAACAAACATGTGAAGGAATTGAACAAAACCATCCAGAATCTAAAAATGGAAGTAGAAACAATAAAGAAATCTCAAAGGGAAACTATCCTGGAGATAGAAAACCTAGGAAAGAAATCAGGGGTCATTGATGCAAGCATCACCAACAGAATACAAGAAATTGAAGAGAGACTCTCAGGTGCAGAAGATGCCATAGGAAACATTGACACAACTGTCAAAGAAAATGCAAAATGCAAAAAGCTCCTAACCCAAAACATCCAGGAAATCCAGGACACAATGAGAAGACCAAACCTAAGGATAATATGTATAGAAGAGAGGAAAGATTCCCAACTTAAAGGGCCAGTAAATATCTTCAACAAAATTACAGAAGAAAACTGTCCTAACCTAAAGAAAGAGATGCCCATGAACATACAAGAACTCTATAGAACTCCAAATAGACTAGATCAGAAAAGAAACTCCTCCCATTACATAATAATCAAAACACCAAATGCATAAAACAAAGAAGAATATTAAAAGCAGTAAGGGAAAATGTCAAGAAACATATAAAGGTAGACCTACAAGAATTACAACAGACTTCTCACCAGAGACTATAAAAGCCAAAAGATCCTGCACAGATGCCAGCCAACACTATTATACCTAGCAAAACTCTCAATTACCATAGATGGAAAAACCAAGATACTCCATGACAAAATCAAATTTACATAATATGTCTCCACAAATCCAGTCCTACAAAGATGGATAGATGGAAAACTCCAACACAAGGAAGGAAACTACACCCTAGAAAAGGCAAGAAAATAATCTTCTTTCAACAAACCCAAGAGAAGATAGCCACACAAACATAATATGACCTCTAATAACAAAAATAACAGGAAGCCACAATCACTTTTCCTTAATATCTCTTAACACCAATAGTTTCAATTTCCCAATAAAAAGACATAGACTAACAGACTGTATATGTAAACAGGACCCAGAATTTTGCTGCATACAGGAAACACACCACAAGGAAAAAGACAGACACTACCTCAGAGTAAAAGGCTGGAAAACAATTTTCCAAGCAAATGATCCCAAGAAACAAGCTGGAGTAGCCATTCTAATATTGAATAAAATCGACTTTCAACCAAAAGTTATCAAAAAAGGGAAGGACACTTCATACTTGTCAAAGGAAATGTCTACCAAGATGAACTCTCAATTCTGAATATCTATGCTCCAAATGCAAGGGTATCCACACTCATAAAAGAAACTTTACTATAGCTCAAAGCACATATTATACCTCACACAATAATAGTGGAAGACTTCAACATCCCACTCTCAACAATGGACAGATCATGGAAACAGAAACTAAACAGAGACAGTGAAACTAAGAGAAGTTTTGAACCAAATAGATTTAACAGATATCTATAAAATATTTCATCCTAAAAGAAAAGAATATACCTTTTTCTCAGCACCTCATGGTACCTTCTCCAAAATAGACTATATAATTGGTCATAAAACAGGCCTTGATATCTACAAGAAGATTGAGATAATCCTATGTATCCTATCAGATCACCATAGACTAAGGCTGGTCTTCAACAACCACAATACCAACAGAAAGCTCACATACATGTGGAAATTGAGCAACACTCTACTCAATGATAACTTGGTCAAGGAAGAAATAAAGAAAGAAATTAAAGACTTTTCAGAATTTAATGAAAATGAAGGCACAACATACCACAGCTTATTGGACACATGCAAAGCAGTGCTAAGAGGAAAACTCATAGCTCTAAGTGCCTACAAAAAGAAACTGAAGAGAGCATACACTAGCAACTTGACAGTACACCTAAAAGTTCTAGAACAAAAAGAAGCAGGAGGAGTAGACCCAAGGGGAGTAGAAGGGAGGAAATAATCAAACTCAGGGCTGAAATCAACCAAGTAGAAACAAAAAGAACTATACAAAGAATCAACAAAACCAGGAACTGGTTCTTTGAGAAAATCTACAAGATAGATAAACCCTTAGTCAGACTAAACCAGAGGGCTCAGAGACAGTATCCAAATTAATAAAACCAGAACCAAAAAGGAAGCCATCACAACAGAAACTGAGGAAATTCAAAATATCATCAGATCCTACTACAAAAGCCTATACTCAAAAAAACTGGAAAATCTGGATGAAATGGACAATTTTCTAGACAGATACCATGTGCCAAAATTAAATCACGATCAGATAAATGACCTAACCAGTCCTAAAGAAATAGCAGCAGTCATTAAAAGTCTCCCCACCAAAAAAAGCCCAGGACCGGATGGTTTTACTCCAGAAATCAGACCTTCCAAGAAGACCTAATACCAATTCTCTTCAAACTATTCCACAAAATAGAAACAGAAGGAACACTACCCAGTTTGTTCTATGAAGCCACAATTATGCTCATACCTAAACTACACAAAGACCCAACAAAGAAAGAGAACTTCAGATCAGTTTCCCTTATGAATATCGATGTAAAAATACTCAATAAAATTCTCGAAAATCAAATCCAAGAACACATCAAAACAATCATCATCATGTTCAAGTAAGCTTTATCCTAGAAATGCAGGGATGGTTCAATATTCAGAAGGTGGATCAAGGACCTCCACATAAAATCAGATACACAAAATCTAATAGAAGAGAAAGTGGGAAAGAGCTTCAAACATTTGGGCACTTGGGAGAATTACCTGAACAGAACACCAGTTGCTCAAGCTCTAAGATCAACTATTGACAAATGGAATCTCATAAAACTGAAAATCTTCTATAAGTCAAGGTACACTGTTAATGGGACAAAATGGCAACCTACAGATTTAGAAAAGTTCTTTATCAACATTACATCCAATAGAGGCCTAATATCCAATATATACAAAGAACTCAAGAAGTTAGACTCCAGAGAACCAAATGACTCTATTGAAAAATGGGGTACAGAGCTAAACAAAGAATTCTCAACTGAGGAATATTGAATGGCCAAGAAACACCTAAAGAAATGTTCAACATCCTTAGTTATCAGGGAAATGAAAATCAAAATGACTCTGAGATTCTACCTCACACCAGTTAGAATGCCTAAGCTCAAAAACTCAGGTGACAGCAGATACTGGTTATGATGTAGAGAAAGGGGAACACTCCTTCATTGCTGTTGGGATTGCAAGCTGATACAACCACTCTGGAAATCAGTCTGGCAGTTCCTCAGAAAATTGGAAATAGTTCTACTCGAACACCCAGCTATGCCACTCTTGGGTATATACTCAAAAGATGCTCCAACAAATAACAATGATACATGCTTCACTATGTTCATAACAGCCTTATTTATAACACCCAGAAGCTGGAAGCAATCCAGATGTCCCTCAGTGGAGGAAAGCATACAGAAAAATGTGGTACATTTACTCATTTAAAAACCATGATTTTGTGAAATTTTCAGACAAATTGATGGAACTAGAAAATATCATCCTGAGTGAAATAACCCAGAGCAAGAAGAACACATATGGTATATTCTCACTGATTAGTGGATATTAGCCCCAGAGCAAGAAGAACACATATGGTATATTCTTACTGATTAGTGGATATTAGCCCCAAAGCTCAGAATACACACAAAACAATTCACAGACCATATGAAACTTAAGAAGAAGGAAGACTAAATTGTGGATGCCTCAATCCTATATGGAAGAGAGAAGAAAATAATTTTAGGGGTAGAGGGAGGGAGGGACCTGGGAAGGGGAAAGGAGGGGGTGGTGAATAGACGGGGCAGGATCTGGTATGGTAAGAGACAGAAGAGGTGTACAGAGGTTCAGGAAATTGAACAGAAATATGTAGCAGTGCAGGATGGGGAACTGAGGGTAGTCATTAGAACGTCCCAGATGCCAGGGGTGGAACAAGTTCTTAGGACCCATTAGCATTGACATTAGCCGAAATACCCAACAAAGGGGATATAGAACTTATAGAGACCATCTCCAGTAGATAGACATGGCCCCTAGGGAAAGAATGGGACCACCCACTGATCTCAAATATTTTAACCCAGAATCTTTTCTATCTAAAGAAAATACAGAGAAAAAAAGTGGAGTAGAGACTGAAGGAAAGGCCACCCAGAGACTGCCCCACCTAGGGATCCACTCTACCTGCAGACACCAAACCTCAACACTATTGCTGATGCCAAGAAGTGCTTGCTGACAGGAGCCTAGTATTGCTGTCCTCTGCCAGCCCCTGACCAATACAGATGCAGATACTCACAGTTAACCATCAGATTGAGCTTGGGTACCCCAATGGAAAAGATAGAGGAAGGACTGAGGGAGCTGAAAGGGTTTGCAACCCCATAGGAAGAACAAAAATATCAACTAACCTGACCACCCAGAGCTCCCAGGGACTAAACCACCAACCAAAGAGGGAGCCATGGCTCCAACTATATATGTAGCAGAGAATTATCTTGTCTGTCATCAATGGGAGGGGAGGCCCTTGGTCTTGTGGAGGCTTGATGCCCCAGCATAAGGGGATGCTAGAGTGGTGAGGTGGTAAGGTGTGGGAGAACCCTCATGGAGGCAAAGGGGAGGGGGATAGGATGGGGGGTTTTCGGAGGAGAAACCAGGAAGGAGGACAGCATTTGAAATGCAAATAAATAAAATAACCAATAAAAAGAAATGAATTAATTCATTAATTGCACATTCACATACTCAGTCCTAACCTAAGATGGAGAAATCAACGAGTGAAAACAAATGATTTCCTTGATCTCATAAAGTCAAAGCTGAACACATTATATCTGGATTTCATGGAATACGTTGGGCTATATTATGGGGATGAAGCTTTTTGACATATAAAACTGTACAAATCAATGAGGCAGAAGTCATAAATAAATGTATACATTGTTTAAAGTCCAGATCAAGGTAAGTATGTCTATTATTTACTAGTTCCTTGTGGGAATAAGTTTAAAAAGTACTTTCCTATAATTTACCTAACATACACTGCATTACCAGTGTGTATAACTACCCAGCAATGTAGAATTATTTCAAGTTAATAACGGTTTAGTATACACTCATCAAACTTTCTTATCCTCCTATCACCAACCTCTGATAACCACTAATCTACCTTCTACTTCTTTAAGATTATCTTCTTTTAGATTCTAGCTGAGTGGGATTACACAATGTTTTTCTTTCTGTGAAATAGTTCTATTTTACTCTACTATCATATATTACAAATTGAAGGATGTCCTCTTTTCTTTTATGGACACAGGTTGTTTTCACTTTCTGTCTACTGTGGATAATGCTGCGATAAGCACAGGAGTACAGATATCTCTTAAATATGCTTATGTCAGAGTTATTGCAAACATACCAAGGAGTAAGTTTGGATTATTTGATGAGTTTATTTTAGTCTGTTATGAAAGTGACATACTATTTCCATAATGACTGGATTAAATTACACTTTCATTTATAACACCTTGTTGTTATCGATCATTTTTCTTTTGCATTACAGCTGATGTAACTAGAATGGGGTGCTAGCTTGTTTTGGTTTGGCCTTGCTTCTCTCTGCTGTCTAATTATATTGAATGGTTTTTTTTTTCATATGTCTGTTCACAATGCCTATGTCTTTTTTTTTGAGAAATGCCTAGCAGGGTCAGTTACTTGTTTTACTGGGTTATTTGTTGTCTCTTAATGGGTTCTTTACATATGGTGGATATTATAATTTCAGGTGGATAATATGCAAATATTTTCTCCCATTCCGAAGGTTTTCTGTTCATTCTGCAGACTTTCTTTTTCTGTGTAGGTGCTTTTTAGGTTTGGTACAATTAATCTTTCTTCTGTTTCTTGAGCTTTGGGGGAATTTCATCCAAAAATTCCTTGCCCATTACAATGCCATGAAGCATTTCATGAAAATGTACATAAAGCATGTATATTTTCTTCTAATAATTTCATAATATCAGGCTTTATATTTAAATATTTTTGATAATTTAAGTTATTTCTATACATTTTAATTAAAATTTAATTATATTTTTTCCCATCTCTTTTCTCTCCCATATCTTTCCAAGTCACTTTCCCTCTAACTTCCAACTCCTTACAATAGCATGTTTTTCTTTATATATGTGTATATATATATATATGCCTATGTGTATATGCATATATCCATAAATATATAAATTTGTTGTTTGGGTTTATATGGGTTCAGGGATGAATGTTTCAAATTGTGTAACAGATTAGAAGAATCATCTCTAGGACAGGCTAATTCTCTCTCTCCCAGTGGTCATTAGATGCCTGTAGTTGTTTGTCTATGAATATAACCCTATGACATTTCCCCTTTTATGTTAGCATGTCTACCGATACTATCATTTTATACAACCATTTCTAGGGCACACTGTTTCTGGTATTCTGGCTCTTAGAATCTTTCTATTCTCCTTTCATCAATGTGATGCATAGATCAAAGAGCATAGATCCAAGAGCTATGATGTAGATGTATTCACTGGATTGGGATCTTCCACAATCCATTGATTTCTGCAGTATGTCCAGTCCTGCTTTTCTGTGATGGTCTCCATTTTCTGTAAAGAGAAGCTTCTTTGGTGACAGACGGCAGTTAAAGAGTTATCCAGGAAACATGGCTCAAGGAATAGGAGGAATAGATGGTCATAGGACTGAAGCTAAGTGTGTTGGTTTACAGATTATATTAAAATCTTTAATCAAGTTAGAACTTGATGTTGAATAAGGAAGTTAGAAGAAGTCTCAATAAAATGATGACATTTGCAGAAAAACCTTCAGAAAGTATCCCCCATCAAACAATACCAACATTGAAACATTTTTCTTCTTTCTATAGAATTTCTCCTGCTACTTTAGGTATATAATGATCTTCATTGAAGATGTGTATATCTATTTAAGTTGTTGGTCCCCTGATTCTGTTTCTTGTTGATTTTCACTGTGTTGGCATTAATAGATTCTGCAGCTTCTCTCTTGCTGTCATTTGCCAGTCAGATTTCCATCCTGAAACAAAGATATTCTCCCATAGAGTCTACATCTTAGATCCTTAGTCACCATGTACAATATATATCACAGGAAGATGAGAAAGAAAAGATGAAAAGTTGATAATACTCTATGAATGGAAAGATGACTTATTTTAGAAGCGGATCTACAATACAAGAGTTATAAAATATCTATCAAAGTTAGTGTGCTTGAGGCCAGATGGGTTATTATTTTCTTTTAAAAAAGATTTGTAAACCCAAAAGTCATAAATTAATCTGTGAACTGAATTATTAATAATAACCTCTCATAAGTTAAAACTATTTTCTCAAGTATCTACTAATTGCATAAAATAATGTATAGTGTATTAAAATGCCTCACATATTTACAAACAGCTTAGAGAATTCTATGTTGTAAGAATCAAGAGTATTTTATGATTTCAGGGGCTGATTAATAAATGAGCTGCTTTAACAGGCATATTTGAGTTATAAAAGCCAGAGTGTTAGAAGCAGCTAACAAGGTTTTCTGTTTTTCCCTAAGTTTTTATTCCTCATTAATTGCCTTGAAAGCCTGGGACTTTGGGATGTTATCTTCTCAGACTGAAACACCAATTGTGAACATTAGCTACTATTGGATTCCCTAATACAAAGTCCTGGCACCGTCAGTATGCTCTTTCTTCAAACCGTTTTTATTTTTAAAGAAAAGCAGCTTTATTCTTTGGTGGTTAGATTTTTTATTATTTGTTTTTGAACAAATATGTCCCATTCTTGTGGGTAATTGTGTTTTCAATCAACAAAGATGTAGAGTTTCTGTTCATATTCAAACTGGATGAAAACTGGATCCAAGTGATGACACTTCTGAATTTAAAATTAAGCCAAATTTTTGGTAACTTTGTTCATTATTTATATTTATCATGAAGGTGTCTAAACTTGTAACCACATGTGTTGATGTGGAAACAATTTGGACCAGGGGGTGGAGTTTTGTTTTAAATTCACTTAAGGGTAGAATACTGAATTACACTTGAAAATTTTTAAGATTTTCTTTTCCTGTTAAATATTAATGTAACAGACTGCAAATCATGAGACTTTGCCCTTGCTACCACAATTGCTTTCCTATGTAATACAAGTAGTTCAAAGAAACGGAGAAGTATCTCTGTCTTTCTTGTCAAGTATCAGCACTCTGTCTGGAAATTTGCCCCTTACGTGTTACAGCATTCTTAGTCCAGAAGACAACCCTAAATTTCATTTCTTAGGAACTATCCATCTTGATTTTGAAACATAGTCTGTTGCTGGTCTGAATCTCAAAGATCAGGCTGAATGTCTAGCTACCAAGCTCCAAGGCTCCACGTATCTGCTCCTCTCCAGCACTGGGATTACACGCATCATACGCATGGTTTTCTTCCACGGAAGAAACGTGGGTCTTCATGATTGCATAGCAAGCACTTTACAACTGTGATAAATCCCCAGTCTGCTTCCCACTCTTTAAATGGTGACTGACACATAGGAAGAGAGGCATTAAAGAAAAGATTGACATTTCTTTTGAGGGACGTGTGTCCAAAATACTAAGATCTTTTGAGAAAGCTCTCTGGTTTGGAGTCAGACACACTAGGGTTTGGACTCTGAACCCAACACTAATTATGTGGCTTAGTACAGTTTGAGTACATCCTGCAGATTAATTCTTTAAATGTGGATAATACTTAGCTAAAAAGATTTTGTATGCGTTTTGTAATAGCTGTGTGTGATATCTTCAGGTGTTTGTAGTCTTGTAGTTTTCTACATTATCTTCCTTAACACATTCTACACAGAGGCTTCTGTTCAGACAGAGAATGATGACTGTCCTGATGCTCCAGTGACAGTAGTAAACTATAGCACAGTGCAATATTCCTACTGACCATGTGACATCAAGCCAGTATCTGATATTTCTCAGTTATAAAATTATAAGGCTCCATTAAATAATGCCTATGAATTTTAATGGTAGCCATTTTGAATTAGACTCCTTAGGAATCTTAATCTAGAAGTGGGTTAAGTGCTATTTCTCATAGCACTGTGGTGGGTAAATTGGCTAGTACCTTCTTTCTAACTAATATTGCATGCTGAAAATTTAGCGTTTTATCCTCTTTAGGATAGTTGTTCATTAATAACAGAAAATTGGATCATTGAAAAGGGGATTTATCTTATTTCATTCCTTTATTTTAGAGAGCATTCGTGCAAGGTATCAGTGTTATATATAAATAATTGGTTCAGTTGCTTTTTAGAAAGTCTGAGCCTTTTAAACCCATAAAATTATTATGTAGAAAATTATACTTTCTTGGATCCTAAATAAAGAAGGGGAAAAAAAATCACAATACCTTATTTATTCTGACTAGGATGTCAACATGATGCAGAATAGAACTAAAAATATAAATAAAAAGATTTTCAAGCATTCTAATACCAAGTGGTTTAAAAAAACATTTTAATGGTCATTACTTAAAAGTTCTATCTTTTATGTTATATGACAATTTACCCGTACAGAATTTTTTTTGAGGTGTTAATATTTTTAATCCTGTCCAAGCTCCTGGCACCTTTGGAAGCAAATGGGTTATCATTTTCATCTAATGCAATTATGGTTATTAGTTCTCAGTATGTGAGCTTGGATTTTATTTTTCCATTTCTCTTGTTTTCTGCTCACCTTTGATCTCTATCTCAAGGTGACATGAAGAGATTCCTACAAAGTAAACTTCCAGTCTGTTGAAGATTTTAGTAGTCCTTGCTAGTAAAAATCAAGCTATTTGAAATAAAACCGCAACATCGTCAAGACTCATAGATTTTACTTTCCAAGATACAAGACTAAAGTCAGATGAAAGCTATTAAGAGCAAGGCCATGTCACACCAGCCTACAGATCTTGCAAGGCTCATGATCACATTCTAGGTGCCATGTGGAAGACAAGCACTGGGTGGTGCTGCCAGCCTTTTGGACCACCTGTTTCTGAAATGAGAAAAGAAACAACTAAAATTTCTGAAATGGAAAAGCTTACAATTATTTTTAATTTTAGTTTGAGCTTATTTTAATGACAATACATAATTCAAAAATCAAAACCTGAGTGTGTCCTCTCAGTAGTACTAATTACCTAGAAACCACTCCTCTAGCAGTCATAACTACCTGAGGATTTTCACATCAAGAAACGAAAGGTTTTATGAATTGGTGAACTGTCTATTTGTCCTTATTCAGTGCATAGATGCGAAAATACAAAGCACTGTTTTCAGTCAGCCCATGGCAACAATTCATTGCCTTTACAAAACATTTATTTTCTTAGTGAAAGTGATGCCTTACCTCTAGCAGTTGAAGGTTAAAAGGCTAGCTTTGTTGCCCACCAGTGGCTTAAGTCAATTGTTTTTTCTTATCCTTCAGTTCTGCTCTTTGTATATGCAAATGAGGATCATTAGAGAAATCTGTGAGCATCCACAAAAGCTTTATGCACAGGATGCTTGGAATTCCTAGAGAAACTGTTGATAAGTTTTACATCATTCATATACAGAACCATTGTTTGTGAGGAGCTGTGGACACTCACAGTGAATTAAGAACACATCTTAAATCCGTGTTTCTAATTTCTGTTTTACTTATCAAAATGTCTTAGTAGCAAGCATTAATTATACAAAATAATGGAATTCTGGCATTTTATGTATGTGCAAAGTATATTTGATCATATTCTATCATTGTTTTGCTAGTAATTATTTTATAAAAGAAAATAACAAGATCTTTTCCTTTAATGGCTCCCACTTTTTCTATCCACTAGAATAGTGTTCAAGTTACCCAATTGGTTATTCAAAGGAGGATGGTTTTGTGGAGATTTAGGTGTCTTGTTTTGTATTTTGTCATCATCTATAGCTATAAGACTGCTTCTTGTGATGATCCCTACTTTTATATTTTTTCCTTACAATACCAATAAGGAAGAATTGAAATATCCGTGGTAAGATCTAACATTTGTTTTAGTTTCTACTGAAATATTCAAATTGTAATGGTTTGCTTTAATTGTCACCCGAGAGTCTCAATATAGAGTTGTCTCTATTGGCTTTGTCTGTGGGTGACTGTCTTAAGTTAACTGCTATGGAAAGTCTCAGTCCACTGTGAGCAGCCCCATCCCCTAAGCAGAAGATACTGAACTATATGAGAAGAGCCATAAAACTAAGCACAAGCAAGTGAACAATGTACTTTTCATTTAACTTTTGACTGTGGATGTGATGTGTCTAGCTGTTTGAAATTTCCCCTTTGACTTTCGCACTGTGATAGGCTATAATTTGAAGCCTTGAAATTATAAGCTGAAATAAATCCCCATCTCCCCAAATTTGTTTTTCATAGTTTCATAGAGTATTTTATCACAGCAACAGAAATGAAAGTAAGACACTAATACTTTTAAAATTAGTTTTCAGTTTGGCTCAAAACAGTGAGTAGATCAATGGTTTTGTTCATTTGCCTTTTAGATTTATCTGGTCACATCAGTATGTTTGGTTTTTAAAAGTTCTTCCTGTAGTAATGTGATCTGAGTGTCTGTACTGGTTGCTTTTCTGGTTTCTGTGTCAAAATATACAACAAAGAAGATTAAGAAGGGTTTATTTTGGGTGACCATTCCAAAGAACAGTCTATCCAGGTAGGGAGTGCTATGGCAGGATATGGAGTGGGTGGTGACCCTGTATCAATAGTCACAAAACCGAGGGATGAATGTTTGTGCTCTGCTTGCTTTCTCCTGCTCAGACTATGGTGTTGTTCACGTTTAGAGTGAGCCATCTTCTCACTTAAGTTAACCCAGTGAGTCACAGATATCCCTAGAAGTTTGCTCTTGTTGAACCTCAATTCTAACAACGTGAGGGTGGAGATTAATCAGGTTGATGTCTTTTAAATAGAAGATTTGTTTGTCTATTGAAATCCCCAAAGACCATAACATTCTCATTTTCAATTGTGTGTAAGACTTACCAACTGGTAGGCAATTTGCTATATCATTTGTTGTATCTTAAAGAAAAAAATTCTCTATATAAATTTCTTTGTACAAAGCTATTTTACAGATAGATAACCTCCTATTTTAAAGACCAATCAACGTGGCAATCTCTTAATTGCTATCATTCTTACCTGACTACTTGTGTAATTACTAAGTCAGCCTACTGGAAGTTCTAAAGCAAAGTGAGGTACAGAATATCTAATGAGGGGCTGTAGAATTGGCTGAGTGGTTTAGAGCTCTGGCCACTCCTCAAGAGGACCTGGCTTTGGTTCCTAACTCGTTGTTTGTAACTCCAGTTCTGAGAGATGTAATGCCCTTCTTCTGGCCTCCATGAACATTGCATAAATATAGTGAACATAAATATGTAGGCGAAACACACATACCCATAAAAATAAATTAATTAAAAGAATTTAAAAAGGATTCTTACCAGTTTAAAAAGATGAATATTTTAACTTAATATTCTATTCATATTAAGAAAAGGACTATAGTAATCTAAAACAATCTGAAAAAAATCAAATAAATGAGTATTTCCATATTTAGAAAATAAGGATAACATCAAACAACCAGGAGTAGAAAAACAAAATTAAAGAAAAAACAAATTTATCTTTGGTATTACATTTTCCCCTTAACTTTAATCTTACTAACATTCTCTGTGTACAGTGACTTATTGGACAAATGCCCATTGCACCACAATTCCTACCATCAAAGTATAAAATTTGTTTTCTTCCTCCAAAATCTTGCTGGAAACATTAAAAGCATGAGACTAACTATTGCATAATATTAAGGACACAGCAGAATTTTAAAGCATTACAAGGAAAATAGGCTGGCAAGAGAAGAAATCTACCAAAGTGGTAGATAACCTGAAAATGCTTCAGCAATTTTTAATGGCTCTATTCCCCGGCACTGTGATATTTATGGTATGTATGTGAGTAATTTTATAATAAATTATTCAATCAATCACCTCCAGAATTATCATCAAATAATGCATTAGTTTCATACCATCTGCATGTACTAGGCTCTATGACAAACATTGATAGTTCATTTCTGACTAAAGTAACAGACATAAATAGGCTAAGTGACATGTTGAATTTTGTCGATCTAAGATTTGAATAAAGTCTAATGAACTTTGTAGCCTCAAGTGTAAAAGTTTGAACTTACATGAGGTAAATAATTGTCTAGTCATGTAATGGTAAGAAGAATGGTTAGGGGAAACTTTTAAATTATAATACATTAAAAACCCACAAGAAAATTAATTCCTCTTTTTTAAATTTTTAGATGTTTCTTTTGCTCCTTTTCTTTCATATTAAACTTCTGACCACTAAAGAGTATACTCTCCAAGGCTACTTTTGCTTACCTCAGTTTATTTCACATCTATGGCCTATGTCTTCCATGCCCACCATTGCTTGAAATGGGTTTGCCTAGATGTGATCAATGCCATGGGTTAAAAATATCCAAGAGAATTCAGGTGTTGAAAAATTTTCAGGCAGCATTAAAAGGAAGACATGATCCTACCTTTATGAATGGATTAATGTTGTTCTCATAGATGGGAATTAGTTATTGTATGAAAGACTCGTTGTCATGATGGTCTCTCTAGCAGCTCCTCTGTCTTGATAAAGCTATATGTAAAACAACTCTCTCTTGTTTAACCAAACATCACTCTCATGTTTCTCTCTATATGCTTCCTCAGATGACTTGTAGAACATAACAGCCCAGCCTTACTACATACCATTTATGAGCTGTTCATTCTTGGAGCAACTCGCCTTCAACTTGAATGTCATACTGACTTTGTTTTATCTCTTTATGCTGAGGGACTCTCAATTCTGAGGAACCTACACTGTCCTAATAGGGTGGTGTTCCAGGGTCTGCTGTTATTGAAAGATTCTTAGTCCCAGTTGACCCTCTAGCTTGGCAACTGATCTGTGTCTTCAGATGTGGATCGGTGGGTATCTGCAGTCAAGGCCTCTCACCCAAGTGTCAACCTTACATTCACACACTGACTATTCATCTCTCCTGGAGTGGTCCTATGAGTTATCTTCTTGCCCATATGTACAGATTGTACAGATAAAACCTGGTAAGACAATATAGATTTCCTTTATTCCTCTAGACTAAGTCACTGCCTACTCCAAAGTTGCCTACTAGACAATCATCATTTTACAGACAGACTTGGAATACAATGTGAAAGAAGCCAGCACAGATCTCTTCTTTATGTTTTTAAATCCTCTTTCTTGGGTCAATTTTATTTTTTAGTTATGTAAGTCTGTTCATGTATTTCCTAGTATATATAATCTCATACTTGTTATATGAGAACTCTGTAATTTAAGAAAAACATATTAGGAATTTCTCAAATTCCATAATTTTCTTTTATTTTTACTTTTTGGTTCTTGACATATTGGGAAGTTTTTTTCCCCAGGGCCTTTTCTAACCACTTAGGCAACAACTTAATATATAATTTTCAATGTCTTAAAAATTAGTCCTGTCCTGACCAAGCTGATCTTCCATCAGGCACAGATGACACAGGAGTGAGCCAGAGGCCCACCTTATGATCCGGTAGTGAAGGGTACAGCATTCTTTCCTTCCTTCCCTAGCACATACTGCTACTAACTTATTGTACAAAACAATAGGACAGTTTGCTATATAACTTTGTTCTATTTTTAATATCTTTAACAGATATGCAGAGAAATAATGTGGAAATGATGTAATAAATTTTAGAGCATAAGAAAGGCTAGAGGACATAGGAGTCTTTTACTTTACAACATTTTGCCTTTGGAACCATCATATTGTGGTTTGTGAACATGCAACAGGGAATTGGGAGTGTTTCTTAACAGGCTAGGAAGGGAACTTTCTGTGTACCGTTGGACAAATGGCCTGTACCTCTATTTTATCTGCCTCAGGAGTTAGATCTACAAAGTGACTATTAACTTGAATGATGGTTCAGCTATATAAATAATCCAATAAATTTTATTTGATAACTTAAAATGCTGATTTCTTTAGAATCACAATATATTTAACTTGCTATTGACTTCGTCTAAGTGGTACACAATGAGTGAGATGATTTACTGAGTACCATTAGAACCTTCCAGACACACGAGGAGACTCCCTAAAATTAAGTAATGGCTTTGTAGGAGACAATATTTACTTATGAAAGTGGACACTGATTTTGTTTGATTTCTTAATTTGTATTGGATATTAGGCTCGGGGGATATTTGATCAAATTTGAATTTCTTAGTCCAACATTTGTGTGGGTAAAGCATGATCTAATCAATGAAATTAGTTATTGCATCTGCTTGGCATGATTTTTTTCTTCACATTTTGTGTAATATGTTTTAGTGAGTTAAAGTAGAAATTTCTGGTATCTTTCGAGACTCAGTTGTGTCATGTGATGTTTTCCCAGAAATTGCCTTATAAGAGGATGTTTTGCTAAGAACAGACACATAGTGTTTTTCTAGAAGCAGCTTGAGAAAAGGGGGCATGAGATATTTTCCTAGAGCAGCTGCCTGAGAAAACATGTAATGTTTGGAAAGGGTATAAATATAACTCAACAGACAATGGATGAGGCTGAATGATATTGGTATGCCTTACCATCCTTTGCTGGTCATTATTGGACTTCACTGATTCTGGTCTTCACTGACTACACTGGGTGGTATTGGTATGCCTTACCATTCTTTGCTGGTCAGTGTTTGTCATGACTTCATTAGAAACTCACGAAAAAACTGCTAGTGGTGTTCTAGCGACTTCTTGCTGCTTGCCAGAGCCTCAGAGATTCTTTTGGATTGACCTGCTGTTGTTGATTTGTGAATGGTGTTTGCGAGTGGATTGAGCTGCTGCTGCTAATTCATGTGAACTCAACTGCTGATATCCTGACAATATAGATTGGATTTGCTCCAAAGAACTATGTCTAATCAGTTCTACATCATCCATTTCTCTATTAACTTTTCCTGTTCACTACCTCTGGTGGGAAGTGGGTTAGAGGGAGGTTGAAGCATTTAAGTAAAACCCCTTATTAGAAATAGGTTTTGGAAAATCTAAGCATACAGTGAGGTCTCTAATTTCATACTATCTGACTCCATAATAATTGACTGGATAATGGGGGTTATTTAAATGATATAAGTAAGCACTTTTTTTCTTTTTTATTGGATATTTTATTTATTTACATTTCACATGTTATCCCCTTTACCCATCTCCCCTATAAGTCCCCCCTCCTCCTTTTTGCTTTTATATCATTTTAATTACATGCAAGTATTCAGGTCAGTTCTAGGTTGAGGAACTAACACTACAATAGATGCAAATAGTCAAGGAACAAGCAAGACAATGAGCACAAATAGTCAAAGAAAAAGCAAGGTAATAGATAAGGTCCTGTGATCACTCGAATGATCACTATTTCTAAGGGCCTATCAGGATGACCAAAATATCTGAGCCTATTTCCCTCTCCTAGTCCAAAGTCATTTTTATGCCTGAAGCCTACTTCTTTGTTCTAGCCTAAGATTTAGATTCCTGCCTGAAATTACTTCTTTGTTCTAGCCTAATGTCAGATTCTTGCCTGAAGCTCATTTCCTTGTCCTTGGCCAATGTCAAATTCCTGCCAAGCATCCCCAAAAGCCCTCCACATATCCCCCATTTTTATTTCATAAACAAGACTGAGTTTGTCTTAGGTCATTCTGACAAGAATGCCTTCCTTATCCATTGTGGAATATGCATTATCAAAAGCAATGCATTTATGTCTTAGGTTGGTAAGGCTCTGCGCAGAATCTTACTTGTCCTTGGTTTGCCAGCCTGTTAAATTAATAACTCTGTCTGGGGGGTCCATTTTCAGTTTCAAGTTATGTACATTGGCTGTCAACATGTTGATGCTTTTAAAGACAAGCTTTCACATGATGGGCAGGAATAAAAATAATAAAGGACCTTTAGCCATCTCTATGACTTTGGTCTCTGGATTGTCCTGTTGTAGTAGGTATTGTTGGGGGGAGAGGGGTTGACCTTTATGGTCTTTGTGTAGGAGACCTCTGATGGATATCCTTTGAACTTATGGTTCCAGATCTGTAGGTCTGTATGATCCAGTAGCCACAGATCTAATGAAGGTAGGTAGAGAGGTGGCAGGAGAAGAGAGGTCTGTTTGAACTAGCAGGCTGCTCAGGGCAGCTTGGGATCTTTGGGACTTAGAGAGCAGGAAAGATGGGTGGGGGAAGGGAGGCTTAGCTGTATGTATGGTTCAGGTCTAGCAAGTCTAATGAAGGTGCAAGGAGAGGTAGAGAATAATGGAGGTCCCCCCTGGAATAGTAGGCTGTTCCCCAACTTCTATCTAGGATTTAAATTATGGATTTCTATGCTAGTTCAGCAAGTGCTTTATTTATTAAGCTATTGCTGAAGCCAAATTTCTATTTCCTTATAAATAAATTATGTCCTGTAGGAACCAAGGTTATATTTAATTTAATTTCACTCCCTTCATTCTTTGTGACTTTTCCATTTAGTAAATTAACTTATTTTTCTTGGTTTTCAGATTTACACTTTAAAATGTGCCATAATTTCTCCCCTAACACATTAGATTCAGTTGCCAAAAAAATGTGTTTTACAAAATTGCTTTTTAGAAAAAGCAAATCTTCTGAGAACAGGACTAGAAGAAGGTAACTCAAAACCTATGGAAACTACATGGCTAATGAAAAAATAATTAGTTCCTGATGAAATAACTTAGAACAGAGGCAAGCTGCTAAACGGGACCTAACACTGTTACAGTGAAAATTTAAATACACAAAATAGTAACATTAAAAGCACCATTAGAACTTTAATTCCAGTCTTTTAGGTACTGAGTCATCCAGCTAGAATGGAGCAAATCTGTCTGCTGTTATTCTTTGTCTAGGAAAGAGGCTGTGACCACACTCAAGGTGCAGATGCTCATTCTTAGCTTGTTCCATATGCCTGTGGGCTCCTAGCAATAGGTTGTTGAAGATTTTATTCTTCTACTGAAATTCCTTTTTACAGTCTCATAATTCTCTTTACTGTATAAATGTGACAATCTATGTGATTTCCATACATCTCATGCCATTCCTATAACTGAAATTTTAAGGAAGAGTTGGGGAAAAGATTGTGGAACCCTGAGGGTATAGGTACTCCACAAGAAGACTAACAACACTTGATGGCTCCCAGAGACTCAAACACCAACAAAGAGCATACAAGCACTGGACCTAAGCATCCCTCACATATGTACCCGATGTACAGCTTCGTCTTCATGCGGGTCCCCCAACAATTGGAGTGAGGGCTTACCATGATTCTGTTCCCAGCCTGTGGATCCTCCTCCCTTAAGTGAGCTATTTTGTCTGGCCTCAGTGGGAGAGGATGTGACTAGTCCTGCAGTGACTTGAAGTGCCAGGGTAGATTGGTTCCTTGGAAGGGCCCTCACCCTTCTCAGGGTGAAAGAGTGGTGGGAAGAGGAGGAGCCCTGTGAGGGAGAGACTTGGAAGAGAGGTGGGTGTTGAGATCAGGATGTAAAGTAAATATATGAATTAATTAATGGAAAAAGCTATCAATCATTTTTGAGGGAACTTGTCTTAGAAGTACACACTGTGGCCACTATGACATCATGCCATTACTGCTTCAGTTGTCAACTGAAATGTTATTTTGACCTCATTTTATTAACCAAACACACAAAAGGAATGAAGCCTACTGTCCCATTCGCTTAACAATGTGCCCCTTAATGCCATTAGCACTGTTACTATGTTATACAGCTTTAATTTTCATTCATTCTGTTATTCAACTTACAGTTGCTTTCTCTATGTAATGTTCTCAGCTGACTTAATTCTATTTTCTCATACAATCATTATTAGGAAGTTCAAAACTTGTTATTTTGTATTTTTATACATGAAAACATTTGCATTTATGTTTGAATAATAGCAGATGTGTAAAATTTGTAAGTCATATTTATTTTCCTAATTAATACTTGTAATTCCACTGCTTTCATATTCTTGTTATAAGTGTGAGGCTGGCTAATTGTAATTCTACTTGTCACAGATTAAATTTGGCAACTCATCATGGCTTATGTCCTGGAGTATGTATTTTAGTTGATAACCAGGCATTTAATATTTTATCTTTAAAACCCCAGATTTTCATAGACTATACTTAACATTCAAACATTCAATTTTTCTGCCTTTCCTGTCAATAAAAAAAAAAACTCTTTTTTTCTGTGCAATATTCTTGAGTAGAATATATTTTCATTTCCCATTATTTTTGGGTCTCATCCTTGCTTGAAACCCTGAGCCAGAGAATATCTCTTCTTCCTCATCTTGTTTTCTCCATGAGAGTTTGTGACATATTATGAGGAAAGTAGCCAGTGCTTTTAGTTTGGAAGCTTCACTAGTATTAATTCCTTCAGTCTCTGGATGGGTAATATTTTTCCACCCCAGAACTTGTTCACTTTGTTGTTGCTAATGATTGCCTATTATTCTTTTGAAAGACAGGGTTTTGGTATGTCTACTAGACTGACCCAGAACTTGTTCTACTCCTGCTCTGTCTCTGAAATGCTGGGATGATAAGCATGCACCATTATTCTGGGCTCAGAGCTAGGTTTTGCAATGTTGTTACTAGCTCCTGCACTGTGTGTAAAACATTTTCAGTGACTACTATGAGCCATCTCCAAATTGTCCTTCTGAAATGAAGGCTTGTCTTCATCTCCTGCTGTATTTCTATATAAAGCCATGAGAACGTAGTGCAGGAAATGGTGTACATTAATTATATTGCAACAAACTACTATGAGTTTTGCCTCTAGTACATAATTTTATTTATTTATTTGGTTTGTGAGACTGCTCATGGTCACCCTTTTTAATTATAGAAAAATATCAGAGATACTAAGATAATTGTATGATTCAGCCTTATACAGTATCCAACCTCTGATAAAAGACATAAAAACTGGCTGATTTCATTTATTTTACTGAGAAAAATAGATTCAGCTTGTCTAGTTTGTATTCAGAACCCCTCTGCAAAAGACATCACCAATTACATACAAATATTGTCTACTTTCTTCAGTTAATTTTGGAAGATTCCATAGTTCATATGGAAAATTTGAAACTGGTATCACATTATATAGAACATGCGACTAGATGTCGATTGTGTATTTACATAAGGGGAGATCAGACTGTAACAAATGCAGCATGCATAGATCTGATTTTGTACTCATTACATATTTTTTGAGGCCATTTAGTAAGGAAATAAACACCAAACAAGCATGTTTAATTTTTACCCCAAGGAACCAGAATAAGTGAGCTTCACCTAGTAACCAAGTGTTCATATTTTTTTTTCAAACAACAGCTTTCCTCAAGCAATTTTAATTCAATGAAATAGCCAAAAGGTGAGAAAAATGTCCTTGCCAGTTTGCCTTAAGCATATTGAAGCAGCATTAGCAGACATGATTATGCCGGCCCTTTCATTGTGGAAATCCATGCTGGGGCACTGGGAACATCAAAGGGTCAACAGGATAGGAGAGGTTTTGTGTCCCAACTTGTCTTATTCTCTTTGTTTTAGCTGATCCCATCTGTCTCCAGGAACCCACTGTAGCTCCCTGTATTGTAAGCATTGTTCACAAGTCACCTAAGGAAAGATTAAACTCATGGCTTCTTTTTCATATGTTCAGTCTGGTGTTAAAATAAAGTTAGGAGAAAATACATTCTAGTGTGTTATTACACAGTAGAATGACTGTACATATTATATCAGAAATGTAGAAAAATAACACTTTTGAAAGCTTTTCCACAGGAAAAATGATAAATGCTTGAGGGTATATAAATCCAAGCATTTATCACGTTGGATATACATGTATAAATTTTTGGAAGATTTCATAGTTTATAATTTTGGAGCAGGTATTACGTTATATAGAGAATGCAACTAGATGTTAAATATGTATTTACATAAGGGGAAATGAGATGGCAACAAATGCAGCCTACAGATCTGATTCCACAGTCATTAGGTATTTTTTTGTGTGTGCATGCACACACACATACCCGCAACATTTTTGATACAGTTTTGAAAATGTTTACCACAGAAAAATGACAAATGCTTGAGGATGTATATGTGTATGATCTATATGTATATGTGTATGTGCTTGTGCATGTGATATGATGTGCACGTGATATCAGTGTGTATGTGTATGTATACACACATATATAATGACTTAATACAATATAAACTATTGAAAACTTCGTGTAGTATGATATAATTTTGTGGGAATTACTGAATCAGTTAAAAATAATTTAAGAATATATGAATTAACAATATTCATAAAAAATTAACAGCAATTAAAATGCTTTCATAAATTATGATACTCTGTAATCCGGAATAATGAAACCATTATTTTAAAATACCAACATTAAAAACATCTTATTTTGTGTTATCTCCTATAGAGACATAGGTAGCTACATACAATTATGAATAGCAGCTGTGCATGGTGGCTGTGGAGGTAGAGATTGGAACAATATTCAGTAGATGCCCAGTAAAGGGACTGAAGAACAATACATCATAGTTTCAATTGTTATAGTTAAGATTCTGCCACAATGAGCAGTTTACATTGCCCTCAGTGGAAGATGTGTTTTCAAATTTCGAAGAGTTCCATTCATTCTTCTTGTTTAAATCCCAGGGCTGCCATTTCTGTATAATCAACAAAAACCACTTCCCACACTTTGTTATTTATTATAATTTATTTGTTTGTCCCACATTTTGTTTATAGCTTTGTGATGTGGCAAACATCTGATAGAAATTCTCCACACCTGAGCATCTAGGTATTGAATGAGAAATTAGCATATATAGAATTGAGACACAACCAGTCATTGATTCACAGCATGCTTTTAGAAGAGAACAGATTAGAAGAGAACACACTTTGCTAGCTCCACCTGAGGCATACCAATATTTTAAAAGAGGAGGTGCCACCATACAACATGTTAGTTCTAATGTTAAATAGACTATACATGCACATCACACTTCTTTTTGATTTATTTGCAATCCTTGATTGTACTCGAAATATTTTAGTACTTTGATCACAGCCCAAAAGTGGATTGAAATGGACATTTAAGAGATTTGTCAAAATTAAGCAAAACAGAAGTTAAATTGCTTTTGTACTTTGAGAACAGCCTAGCTTTGTTCATTATTGTAAATGGGGAAGGACAAGCCATTTGATTGCTCTTTAACCTTTCACTATATTGACAATCTGTTACTGCCTAGTGTCAATCCCATTCTTCTCAGAAGATGGTTTGGCATTTTTGAGGTATTTTCAATCTAGGGAGATAAATCTGCTTCTCCATCTGGATTGACCAGATGAGGCTCCCTTCAGAGCCAATTAACACTTTACCGATGGGGTCACCTCTGCACGGTTGGAGGTGTTTTGCACCTCCAGGGCAACCATAAACTGCCTCTACAATGCCTCCAGATGCTCCAGAACTGGAAACCAATCAATCTTGGATTTAACTGGTTAGCACACCTACCCTAGGGTCCCTGAAGACACACCAAGCAGGGCCTTTTTAATATTATTCTGTCAGACTCTTTATGGACTGAGACAGACAGATGAATATTTATAGCACAGTAGAAAGGTAACCAAAATTGGAAGGCAGGGTATAGATCCCCAGTTTCCCCAAAGTTAATAGTTATAGACATTTATTATTGTTACCATTTCTTGACTAGTTTGACCAGAGATTTCTTAAGACGCACAGTCATGGAGACTGGACATAAACTGATATGGAAAACCATCAAGTTCTCAGAGCAAGGAAAGAGTCACAAGTGACTCACCTGTGAAAATATAAAAGTCGAGCCTGGTCACACTGCTACCTTGGGAGGTTGTCTTGGGCATTCTTCTATTGTATCCTGGCTTTTATCTGGGATGTCTGTAGTTATTTATGCAGAGACTCAGTTTAGGTTTGTAGACTTTCTAGACTTTTTTACACAGGCATCTCATTAAATGAAGCCAGTCCCTTAATTCAGTGTTAGCTGGGAAAGAATGTAAATTAAATATTCTTTAATAGTAGGGATGGGAGAGGTAACAAGCGAAGGGAAAATAAAGAAAAATACGCATAAGGGAACCCAGTGAAGGCGAGGAGCTCTCTCAGGTGGCTGGATAACTAGCTCAGCCTCTGTGTAGACAGTCTGCCTGTGAGACAGAGCTCAGGGACAGAAGAAGGATAGTCTCAAGAAAGAAAGAGAGTGACTGTGGGATGTGTGTGATTAGTGTGGTAGCCAGAGAAATTAAGCCAGAGTCCTGAGAATCCCTCTTCTCTGTGGTACCTGCAGAGGGAGAGAAAAGAGCTCAGTACATGTTTCAGCTGGAGCCTACTCCCTGCCAGCTCAGCTTGATTACTTTCTGGGTTACCTACTGTGGAGGTTCAGCAACTCGACCTTCCTTTCAGCAGAACTATATTGTCCTGCTCTGAAAAAAAAAAAAAGAAAAAAAGACAGATTAGGAATTTACAAGGATCCCTCCATCACTGGCCTCTGACAGGAGCTCTCAGGGAGCTGATTTTTCATGGTTCAATTTGCCTTGGGGTCAAGATTCTTATCAAAATGTATTCTATACATGGAAAGGAAGATTGGTGTTTTCAGAACTATCTAACTTCCATTAAATTTGGTCATCTCCTCTGTCGGTAGGTGGCATTCCTTCTGGGATACCAGACTAGAATTGTTATTCTTTGAGGATTATATATATTGGGTTCAGGTTTATAGGTCAAGAGTAAATCCTGTGATTTAAGAAGTTTATAATTGTTTTGTGGACAGTAAGCTATATTCTGATTGCTTCAAGTGTGAGATATTATTGGCATTCATTCAGGTCTTTTCAGTTGCTTAATTTAAATATTTTAATTAAAAGCTATGTGTTCACAGAATTGAAAAAATGGTAGCTATTTAATTTTGTCAATCTGGGAACAAACAAAAATGATTAACTTCCTCTCAGTTTACCATCTAATAGCCTGCTTTAGAAGGCTCATTGGGACTGCAGAGAAGAAGGCTTAGTTGGATTTTAAAAATTAGTTTTGTTATTTAACAACTTTATACATGGAAATAATATAATCAGGGATCATGTTAAACACACGAAAACATACATACATAGCTACATATTTTTAAATACTTCTGATCAAGCTGAGGATTACGGTCATCCCTACTGCCTCTTTTGATTATAAGTAACTTGCATTTTGTCAAACTATAGTTTGTCTTTGTTTTGTTTGTTTTCTTAGCATCCTTAATTCTATCAATACCAATAATCTAACTTTGAGGTCATCATGGTAAATGACAGATTTGTCACACTTGTTATTAGTACTTCAAACTTTACTCTTTAATGCTGCATTTTTCATTCATAGAGAAACTGAGAAAACAGAAGTGATGATGTTATGCTAACGATAAAGGGGACTCCCAGATGAACTGTGATGCTCCAGGAGGCAGAAGTGGACCACCACTGTA
>NW_021604616.1:5341006-5391614 GCF_004785775.1 Grammomys surdaster | reverse complement strand
GAACTGTGATGCTCCAGGAGGCAGAAGTGGACCACCACTGTATTCAGCTGAAATTGGTACTGCCTGGCACAGACACCTCCACAGCAGAAGTCCTTACTAGTCCACACAGCAAGGCCACTGGCTACGGGTGGTTCTCGATGTAATAAGTAAGAATCAATAAGTATAATACAATTAATATTTTCTATCTACTAGTCCAGTTGATTAGGGTTCACATTTTCCAGTCCACTGTTGAAATCATTCAGTATAAAACACAGATGCACCACTGTTCTGCATATGGTTACTTCAAGTTGGAGGGATTTCTACTGCACTCTGTTCTATTATAATATCTTTAAACAGAGTATGGTTGATTTCCACTTTAATAAGTGTTTGCTGATTTCAGATCCAGAAACAGTGTCTCAAAGAAAGGCCAAATGATGTTCCATATCAGCTTGCCATCTCTCATGCCATCTTTCCACTTAGTGTTCCTCTACATGATGTGTAGATGTGAGAAGGAAGTAGGTTTTCTGAATGTGTTACTCATTTTTGCCAAAAATTTCATCTACAGATAAGGCTACCCTTCTTTTTATAGTCTAGCAGGTAATATGAGGTGGAGAAAAAAAACCAAGTAAATACAGCACTAGTTAAAACTGGAATTTTGGTTGGTTGGTAATACATCATATTCAGAAGACAAAATATATGAGGTACATACAGAGACACAAATATTCCAGTTCACCTCTGTAGTACTAGAGAATCACAATGGAAAAATTTCCAGAAAATAATGTTGGAAATACTTGTAACTCATGATCATTTTGTGAAGGAAAAATAGTGGCTGTTGGGTTGCTGCCAAAACCAAAGGAAGAATGGCCATAAACTCCAAGTTAGTCATCTGGAACAGACAGCTGTGTCATGACGCAGATCAGTGTTGGAAGGCGGTGCAGCATACTATACTGTGATGTCACCACTGTACAGCAGGGTGTGCTAGCAGGATTGGAACTGAACTACACAGTGAGCCCAAGTCTGTGTTAATATAACAGAACAAAGAAAAAAAGAGAGCAGGCCAAGGGGCAGAAGGACAAATGAGGAAACTGGCTGTTGATAACTTGTGTACACTGTGTGCAGGCAGGGCTTTCTGATGTCTTAACTAAAGCAGTCTCTGTAGAAAATGATAAGGAGACAGACATTGATGTGTAAGTGACGCCATCATCAGAGCCAGAGTTCTGATCACAGTGGGGTTCAAAGAGACTCTAATCTTAGCCTGTTCATTTTTTTTTCCCTCCTTAGTTCTAGCCAGAGATGTAGGAAACACAGAGACACTTATTCATATCAGCTTTTCTTGCTAGACCTGGAAACTACTAGACAAGGGCTTCTCAGAATTCCTAGACTGAAGGATCAAGTTGTAAAGGCACGGGCTCAGATAGATAATAACACTTGGGAAATTAGTATTACACAGCTCTAACAAGAATCTTAGAAGATGTTTAATGCTTTGAGGGATACATGATACTGCATCAACAGTTTATAAATAAAAGTAGATGTATTAAAATGTTGTTAGATCTGTCCATGAAAGGAGAAACACTGCTTCTCTTGTTCTCGAACCTCTTTGTCTTCTGAGTAACTCAGGAGTTAGTGACACTGATCTTGCATAGATCACACTGAGCAATGTTTGGTTGCCAGTCTTTGTTGTACAATAAACACAGTGTGGAGGATGCCTCCACAATCTGTGTGCCGTTATTTGAAATTCCTAGAGACCTTCCACATGGAAGCTGGAATTAGGGGTAGTGTTGTCTTACTCTCCTGTGCACAATGTAAATCATCTGGTACCTCACTGAAAATGGTGAGTAAACTGGGAGTCAGGAAGTTAGTACAGAAAATTCACACAGATATGTGGTTAAGTTCCCTCCCCTAAAATAAGGATCATAGATTTGAATCTTTCTACATTTAAATTACAAGCAAGTATTAAATGTTTAATATAACCCAAGCTAATTAGTATTAGAAATATCTGTTTTATTTCCTTTTCTCTGCAATTTAGTCACCAACAGGGAGGGACCAGCAAGTGTTCTGTGCAATGTAAGCAGTAAAAAGCTACCTCCTGTACTTTTCCTGAACTTTGTAACAGTTAGATAAGGCTATGTCCATCGTGAACTTGTGAATAGCTTTTAGTTTTTTGACTAAAGTGTAAAACTTTTTTCTTTTTATTAATTGGTTATTTTATTTATTTACATTTCAAATGTTGTCCCCCTTCCTGGTCTCCCCTCCAAACCCCCCCATCCCATCCTTCCTCCCCTTTGCCTCTAAGAGGGTGCTCACCTACCTGCTCTCACCTCACCCCTCTAGCATCCCTTACGCTGGGGCAACAAGTCTCCATAAGACCAAGGGCCTCTCCTCCCATTGTTGCCAGATAAGGCCTTCCTCTGCTACATATGTAGCTGGAGCCACAGGTCCCTTCATGTATACTGTTTGGCTGGTGGTTTTGTCCCTGGGAGCTCTGAGTGGTAAGGTTAGCTGATATTGTTGTTCTTCCTATGGGGTTGCAATTCCCTTCAGCTCCTTCAGTCTTTCCCCTAACTTTTCTAGTAGGGCCCTCATGCTTAGTCCAATGGTTGGCTATGAGTATCTGCACTTGCCTTAGTAAGATGCTGACGGAGCCTTTCAGAGGACAGCTGTACTCCTGTCTGCGAGCACTTCTTGGCATTAGCAATAGTGTTGGGGTTTGGTGTCTGCAGATGGGATAGATCTTGTACTGGCTGGTTTTGTGTGTCAACTTGACACAAGCTGGAGCTATCACAAGTGAGTTTCAGTTGAAGAAATGCCTCCATGAGATCCAGCTGTATGGCATTTTATCAATTATTGATCAAGGATAGGAGGACCCATTGTGGGTGGTGCCATCCCTAGGATTCTATAAAAAAGTCTTAGATTCTATAAGAAAGCAAGCTCAGCAAGCCAGGGGGAGAAAGCCAGCAAATAACACCTTCTCCATGACCTCTGCATCAGCTCCTGCTTGCTGCCCTGTGTGAGTTCCAGTCCTGTCTCCCTTTGGCGATCAACAGCAGTGTGAATGTGTAAGCTGAATAAACTCTTTCCTCCCCAACTTGCTTTTTGGTCATGATGTTTGTGCAGGAATAGAAGCCCTAACTAAGACAGATCCCAAGGTGGGGTGGTCTCTGGATGGACTTTCCTTCAGTTTCTGCTCCATTATTTTGCCCCTGGGCCTCCTTTAGACAGGAACAATTCTAGGTTAAAAATTTTCAGATGGGTGGGTGGTTTCACCTCTCAACTGGGGGCAATACCTATCTACTAGAGATGGTCTCTACAGGTTCTATCTCCCCTCTATTGGCTATTTCAGCTAATGTCATGACTGTTGAGTCCTGGAATCAATCCCTCTTGCTTCCCTGGAATCTGGGACTTTCTAGCGTTTCCTGTTGGGCTCCATTTTGGCCCTGGTTTGGGCCTTGAGGACAAACCCAAGCCTGGCTTGGGTTTCTGTGGCCTTGTGGGAGAGCCTAAGCCTGGCTCGAGTTTTGAGACCTATTTCAGTCACTTTCATACCAGGGTGACACAGCAAGACCCATTTGGCCCTGCCTCTGCCCCACCGTTGCTAATGTAAAGCTTTGTCATTGGCCCTGTCAGTAACCCCATACCCTCTGTCACCCTTTCCTACCTCCTAAGTCATCCCATCCCACCAAAAATCCCCTTAACTATGCTCCGAGTTTATATAAGTGAGAGGCTGATGCAATAAAATTGAGTTCCTGCTTCGACAAGATTCTAGGCCAGGTGTGTTTCTTTTGGGCCGTCCACACTCACCATCCTGCTCAACTTCGGAAGCGACCTGGCCGAACTAGGACCGCTCTCCTCTTGCCTGGACTTGCCAGCAAGGAGATGATAGTTCTTATTTATCTTTCCACAACAGAACAAGTACTTTAATGTGCTATTAATATTAATCAAGTGTGACAATTGACTATCATTCTAAATTAACTGAGAACTTTCTCACTATAGGTCAATATATTTGCATCAGGGTAGAACAAATTCCTCACCCACTTCAGTGTTGTAGGGCATTTATAGAGGTCGTCAGTAAAGCTTCTCTGCTTTAACTATTCAGTTCTCAGCCTTGCTTTAGTTATTCAGTGCAACTCTAGGGTTCTGACTTTGGTAACATTCTCTCAAGCAGACTATATGTAGATTAGTTTGTACATGCTAATCTGAAACTGGCGTATGCTTGGCCAGAATTTTAGCTAATCAGAATTTCATTTTAGTCAAATGAAATACTTAGTGAACTTGTATAATATTTAGCAAAGAAAGAAATGTGAAGTTAAAATTAAAGCTCAATAATTAAGGAAAAGCGTCTTTGATAAATCATAAAAGTTGTGATAGGGTTCTCCAGAGAAGCAAGACTAATGGGAGATATAAGATGATAGATGATTGGTAGATAGATGATAAATAGATAGACAGATAGATAGATGATAGATATTTATATGTATAATGAGAGGAAATTTACTATGAGAATTGGCTAATATGCTGCGGAAATTGATGGACCATTTGCTAATTAGATAATGATAAAGTCTAGTTCTATAATGATGTGTGAGCCTGTAGGTCTGAAGAGAAAAAGCTGTTATGTATTAGGGCAGAAGAAGATGGGTGGAGAGAAATAGAGACAGACAGGTAGACAGACAGGGATTGAAAGAGAGAGAGAAAGAGGGAGTGAGGGGGAGGGAGAGAGAGAATATGTATCTTAAAATAATTCTATTCTGAATCTTAATGGGTTGAAGGACACGCATTCCTTCTGATTAATAAGAACAATCTTTCTCCAGTCTACTGATTCAGTTTGTAGTCTATTTTGGAAAGGTCTCAATCCTTTAGCTGTTTACAGGTTCTGAGTGGTCCTTAGCTGAACAATGGTCACGTAGGAAATGTACCATTACAGAGTGATGCCAATGAACCTGCTTCTTCCCTGCTCACCAGCTTCCTGCTTTTGCTCTGTTCTCTTAGCTGATGTGTCTTTGCATTGTTCCTTTCAAAAAACTGCCCATGTCAACTGTTCTCCGATAGGTTCTTTTTTTCCCCTCACTTTTACTTTCCTTTGCTCCCTCTTCTCCTAATTCTGTGAAGTTTAATCTGGAAAACATCCTTTGAACCTCTGAACTTATTTCTACATCTTCTTTATGTAACTTTGGAGTGCAGTTATATGCTGTCTAGGTAAGGCAAGTGAACTTCAGTCTGCATAGTCTATCTACAATTGGCAGAGTTTTCTAGTAAATAATTTCTAATAAATAATTTATAATTTATTATAAATTAGCATATATTCAAACTCAATATGCTTAGTAGTAAACGCAGGAACATGCTGAATTTGTCATGTGGAATTTCTAATTTGAGTAGTTATTTAAATTGTCTCCCTACAAAACATGAAATAAAAATAATTTTTGTTCTTTATCTTGACTACCATTATGGCAATCAAGAAGACCGAAATGCAAGATAATCTCTGTCCAGTTTTCCTGTAACCCTTCCTCACAGGGCCTTCAAATGACTCTAGTATTTGCCTCACACCAGGGGCGTGTCAGCAATGTAAGTGTTTAAATACTGAGTAAGCAAGTGTTTAAATACTGAGATAAAAAATGGAGTGTGAGTGGCAGAGGTGGAACTAAAACACAAGCTCTACTGCTCATCAGTTTTCATAGAAGACAAATACCTTTGCTTTGTAATAACAAAGGATTCTCATATCTCCAAGTCAGCTCTACTTACACCTCAGGAAATTGATCTCAAGGAGGTCCCAGAGTAGAGCTGATGAGGTCTAATGATGGCTGAGTGGCCTTTCTTCTTGTACAAAGACAAAGTGTGTTAGAACTCTTCAATGCCAACGAAATCCTGTACTACAGCTGGTCTGAATTTGGAATACTGTCTTACCTCAATTCTGTACAATTCCACCCTTTATTTCAACTCCCAGTTCTATTCTAGGTCTGATGTTTTCACAGTCAGTAAAATCATGTGCTACCCAAATTTACTTTGATAACTACAACAGAAAAATGTGGTACTCCTATAGTTTGTTATCACAAACCACAAACCAACTAACTGATAGATATTTCTATGTGTTTTGTCCTTTATATATATGTATATTCATTTTATTCTATATATGTAAGAGGTCAAAATTGCTATGGTTTAGTAAATTTTCAGGTAAAAATTTTCTGTTATTTAAGTGCTCAGAATTTCTGTATAATTATGCATGACAGATACCAACACATTTCTCCTGTTGTGTGAAAAGGAGTATAGAGAAGAAGTCTTGGAATTTAGGATCCCTAGAGAGTAACTACTCCATTGATAGCAAAAGTAATCCAAGGGGGTTAAAAAATTAAGACTTTCTTGAATTGGTGGTTGCATTATGTGCTGTCATTAAAGTATTCTTTTTCCTTTTAAATAACCATCGCCTGCTGGGGCATCTCTTTGGCTTGGCAGGACTCTGTAGTTATACATAAAGTATGTGTTATCAGCCAGAAAGCACTTCATGTAAACATAATGATTATATCCTAGTTATTTTTCAATGAGGGCATGTGTTTCACTTACATGAATTGTATCATATGATGTGAATTATAACTGTGGTAAAAAGAAAATAAAACAAACAAACAAAAAAACTGATCATAGTTATTTTTGTTTCCTTCCTACTAAAGTCTTATGACTGGTGAAAATTATAAAAATGAAAACAAGTGCAAATAAAACAGGCCTTACTACAGGCAGGAAGTCTGAGACACTGGGTGATTTCATGTTGATTAGCTTCAGGCTTTCAGGATTACCTTGAAAACTATGTACATGATTTGATCACCCTGCTTTTCTTTTTGCTTTCAGACCCTGTCTTTACACTTAACAGAGTGAGGTTAAAGAGTATTTGGAGAGGCACCAAGCCTGGATGTTCTGAGAATAGTCACCAAGACATGCAGACAGAATGAGCCTGTATCCGCAGAGATCAAAACAGTTTTTCTTTTCTTTCTTCTCCTTTCTTTTCTCTTCTTTTCTTCTTTCTTCCCTCCCTCCCTCTTTCTCTCTCTTCCTCCCTCCCTCTCACCCTTCCTCCCTCTGTTTTTTCCTTCCTTCCTTCCTTCCTTCCTTCCTTCCTTCCTTCCTTCCTTCCTTCCTTCCTTCTTTCTTTTCTTTCTTTTTTGAGAGCATCAAAAACCCAGTGGCTTTTGCAGTGAAAACTGGCAGAACCAAGTCAACACGTAGGGGTGCTTTGATTAATTGAATCCACATCTTCTTGCAAGGCTGGGTGAAGGTTCAGGGGACAAGTCACTATGACTCTGCCTATAACTCGCTTTTCCTTTTCTAAGCTGGTATTTTCTGACCAGGCCATCTATTTACAAGGTCTATGACTACTCAGGCTGGTAAATTTACACAAAAGCTGCCTGTTTACATTAGCTTATAGCCATCTATTTCAATGTTTTTCCACTGAGACCCAGACTTGGTGTTAGTATACATGTACAACATGCCTATTGCTGATTTTAGGCCTATGGCTGATTTTAGGCCTTCAATGTGTAAGCAGGGCTGCCCCTGACATCTCCTCCCTTCTCTAAGTATAGAAGGGCTGTGGCAATTCTAAACTTGCAAAGGTAGGGATAGAGGCCTGACCTCCAGTATTTGAAGGGGACCTTGTAATGGCTCCAGTCCCCCTGTTGTTGCCCAGTGAGGCATGAGGGGCGTACACATCCTGTTGTCTTTTTCCTGGAGAGGGGATACTTTTGACATCAACCCCTATGCAGTCAGGCTTGTCCCTCAGGGAACCCAGAGAGATATTTTTATCTTTTATTTATATTCCCTTGAAGTGCTTAGCCTCACAGCCTAAGCAAGAATTCAGATCGCCTGACAGAGGGGGTTCTGGGTGGCCCCTCTCTGCTTGGTCTAGGGGCAGAAGTCCCCCCTTTTAGATTGGGTGAAGATGGGTTTTGGAAACACCCTGTATAAAGTAACAACCTCATCTTGAGTCTCGTGGTCCTCCATAGCTAACTTATGATAATGTATCTGAGTAGGTTTTGCTACCAAATTATTTATCTGTTGTATCACAGAGTTAGTCCGCCTATTTGAGAGCCAGGGACCAGCAGAAAAAAAGCAAAAAGAACCCACATAATGGCCTCAAGATGGGAAATAGGGTTGACAACCTTGGAGAGGCTGCAAACCAATTCTTGTACCAGCATTCATCTGTCTCTTTCTCTCTCTGATTTTTCTTAGGGCCTTCACTACCTGTTCCATGCTGTCTTTAACCCTCCTTGTCTTGTCTATGTAAAGGCAACCTTCTTCTTTAAGAGCTGTACACAGTCAAGAGCTGTACACAGCCTTTTCTATTGTAATAGAGTAAATCAAGTCCAATAAGGATCTTTGGGATTTTAGGAGGTCTCTTCACACAGTGAAATGAGGAATTTCTTCAGATTAGTGATGTCAATCTCTAGCTGTTTGATGTTCTTGTCAGTGGCCCTTCAAAGGTCTGAGTAGTATAAGTTCGGAGGCCAGCATCTGGATTAGAACTTCTAACAGCAGACATCACGGGTGATTCATTTTTACCTGAGATGCTGCCTGAGTTAAAGCTCTTAGGAGTCCCTCTTTCTCTCGGTTTTCTGGGGTTGGGTGCTGAGCTGCCGCCTGTGACCTCTTGTGGGCTTTTTAAATGCCTCAATTTCTCTTTCAATGTGTTGTTGTTACTTGTGTATTTTCTGTGTTGTAAGAGAAGCTGTAACTTAATTTTTTGGGGGTATATATCTCTAAAGAAAAATGAAGCTATGAATTTTGAAAATGAAGTTTTATTATGCCTTGGAGGTTATATTAAAGCAGATTTGAAGCTTAATCACGTATATGCAATTCCTCTTCTTGTGTAATTCACTGATGCTTTTGCATTTTTATTCTAGCTAGTTTTAGGAATAACATTTTTATAAATATTAATTTTTGATATTTCTCTGATTACTCTAAGACTATTGAATATGTATTTTCCAACAACTAGAATTTACAATAAATTAAGTATATTAATTAAATTAAATATAAAATTTAGTATAAAAACCTAGGCAAATTTATTTTTCTCAGTTTTACACAAGTAAGAGAGTTAATGGCTGGATGGATCAGGATGATGACTGCTACAAGACAGATGAAGAACTAATTCTCTAGTGGTGTATTGCTCCAATAACCCTCATAATTTCATCAATTTGGCATGATCCTCATGAACCTCCATTCACAATTTTGAGATTTTCTGATACAAGGGTATCAGTTAGTAATTTTCTCAGTTATATCATTTCTGAAATGCTAGTAGACTAATGTAGAACTTGTATGGTTGGGGTAGATCCAGTCAAATCTTCCATGTGCCCAGATCTGAACACATACTCTTTTCCTCTTCTCACTACTTCAAAGACCAAAAGAAGTGTGTGTTTAAGTTGTATATCTACATATGTGCTGTGTGTGCACATGCACATGTGTGTACATGTGTTTGGTATGTACTAGATATGGTCAGGTATTAAAAGGGCAACTAAAAATGTTAATTTTAAAACTTAATACTGCTGCCTCTAGCTTTCAAACATGTTGCTATGTTTTGATTCAGAGAAGGTCTGTAGTCCTCCATCACTGATTTTATAAGCACTAATTAATAATGAGTGAGATATTTATCATTCTTTCTTTTTTATTATTAGAAACTAAAATGTATTGAATGATCTGCAGGGGTCTTTTGTGAATTTTACTATTTTTTCTACAAAAATAATTCTAAGTTGCAGGTTTGGGAGCACTTGGAAGATAAGAAGGAGGCCTCCTTACCTGAAAAATTTAGCATAACAGCACAATGTATGTGAGAGTGTCAGTGTGTTGGTGTGTGTGTGTGTGTGTGTATGTATTTATGTATGTATGTGTTAGTCTTACTCTGGTGCCTTCCTTTGTCTTCTCTCTTCTGCATATTTTGCTTCCAGTTTTTGATGTTGTTTATTACATTGTTTCCAGTGAGACCATGTCTTACACCTTAAAATAATGTGAGAAGGCATTCCTGAGTAGAGAAATTACCCCTATTACTGAAAACATGAGGATTATAGGAGTCAAGAGATAGGAAACTGATTTGAATTGGCCTCAAAACACAAGCATCAGAGAATACTGGCTCATGTCAGATTTCACTTTTGTCTGGAATAGGAGAAACATCTTTTTGCCTATTTTAAGGTTACAGTTTGCTGACAGTCCATCATCCCTAAGACAGGAGGACATCTTCTAGTCAGCCTAGCTCAGCACAGTGCTATGTCTTGGGGCTTCCTGTTAGCTTTCCACTTATCATGATTCTTCTGAAGGGAAAAGCAGAGATTACTAAGGAATCTTGTTTGTACATCACAATGTCCCTTTGCTACTAAAGATCAATTATGACTCATGATTTCCTAGAAAAGATATGGGCTGAATAAAAATTACTTCCAGTTAGAAAAACAATTGTAGAATTAATTTTCTCTTTAGTGTAACTTCTTTCTCAAAGCCTCAGAGTTTGTTCTTTAAAATAGTAATGGTTCTATCTCACTTGATAAATACAGCTTACTTATGGAAGTTAGTCAGCATTAATTTGAGCATTTAAGTGTGCACTGATGTGGCTTACAGTTGCATCTGGCCATGTTACTGCTGTCACTTTTGCTATCAGATCTGATTTTATATTTCATGAGAATTCATGGGTGAGATATTTCTCTTTCCAGCAAGAATATGAGTAAATGAACATGTCCTTCAGTTTCTCCTGTAATATCTATGACAGTCACAAGCCTTATTGATGTGATTAGGTCTCCCTTATTTTCTTCAGGAAGGTGGTTCCCTAGTTTTCAACAAAGCTGAAGGCAAACTTAATCTAGTTGTCAACTGGTAGCTCATTAAAATAATTTTTGATGATAGATCACAATGCAAATTTTGGCATTAAGGGCTGATAGGGATCAGAGAATTCTGACATTTCTGTGAAAATAACCTTCACATTCTCATCTTCTTTTTTTGTTAGCAACTTTTCCTGGTGTTCTCTTATAAAGGTGGAAAATAGGAAAAAATTAATGACCTAGCCTATTTTCTTCTGGCCAAAAGGAAAGGTATTTATGCAATACTGAATCAATTGCAAAAATATTCTCTCATCTACTAATGTAGACTATTTTTGTTTAGTAGTTATTTGTCAAAATTCATAATATAGGTATTTTCACTGAATCAATGTTATTACTATTAACACCCTAATACACAACAATATTTTTCGCCTTAAATGGGTTTACTTATTAGGGTTTATTTTGTTCAGTAGTGTGCTATATCAACAAAGATTTTCTTTTTTTTTTTTGGCTCATATTTTTTTTTTAATTTCTTTTTTTTTTTTGAACATGAAATGCTTTTTTTTATAGCATGTTTTACAAGGGGAGGGGGTAAGAGGGTCCAGGTGGTGGAAAAGTACAAAATCTTCTTGGCCTGTGCCTTGAAACATGTCATGGTCTATATGGTACACTGCCTTGAATTATGATCTACCTGCAGTTCTTCAGAAGATATGGTACACTGCTTGAGTTATGGTCTCCCTGCTATTCTTAAGAAGACATGGTACTCTGCTTTGAGTCTATCTGCAGTTGCTAAGCAGGATCTTGCAGTTGCCAAGCTTCAGAGGACATTGTGCAGGTGGGGAAAGGTAGGGGGTAAGGGTAAGGGCGAGGGTCCTGGCTTCTGGCATCTCCCCCTTCTCTGTTTAGTTAGAGAAGGCGTCTTATGTTCAATCCCAACTATGCATAAAAAATGATGAGCTAAAATTATGTTGGAGAAATAGATTCTAGTTAAGTTCTAGATGCCACCTAACAATATAAAGAACATACCTACATTTATTCAAGATAATAAGTTTGCACATGTTTTTCTCAAGTTTTTTTGGGCTATAGTTGAATAATATGAAAACTTTATTTTAAAAAGCAAATGTATTTTTCCAAATGTTGCATCTTTCACAATGATTTAAACTCATGACTGATTTAGGTACAAAGTAAGGGGCTTTGGGGACTGTTTTCCAAGCTTCTTTGGGAGTTTGCAAAAAGAAAATACCCATGTTTACCTGCATCTTGTTGATAATCCTAATCGTTATTTCAGCTGGAAGAAACTGTCATTTCCTTTGCATTTTCTTTTATTTATTAATTTCTGATTTTTTTTTTGCAGTTGTTCAAGTCTCACTTTATAGTGCTGGTTGATCTGAAGCTTACTACATATCCTAAGCAAGCCTTGAAATCACAAAAGTCCTCCAGCCTCAGCTTCTTGATTGCTGAGATTATAGGCATAAGCTAACAGGCCACACTCTTCTGCATCAGTTTACAAACTTGTTTGTATACATTTTATAAATTCTAGGTTTCCAGAATTTCCCTTAAGTTCCCATGCATTGTAAGTACCAAATGTAAAGTCTCACACATGGAAAACTCATCCATTAAGTTGATATGTGTAAAAATTCAATGAATTAAATGAAAACTTTTTCATCATTTCAAATTATTTTGATATGGATGTGTTTTCTTACATTATTTATTTGGGAAATATGGGAGACTTCTAAATTAGCAAATGAAAAAGATGAGATTAATGTTGAGGAATATAACATTACATCTATATATTTCAGATAGATAAACATATGGGTAAGCCATAATATTTGGAAGAGTTCACAGCTAGGAAGAAAATTAGAAGTACTTTCAAAATGCTGCTCTGCTGAGCATTGACTCAGCAGATACTACAGATAAAATTACCCATGGACTGAGGTCAGTATTCCTATTTTGGTCAAGCTTCAAGAATGGCATATATAGTTTGATTATGCTAGCCCTTTTTGTCCAGGGAATACTTTCATTCCTGCCCATTGTGTTAAAGCTTTTCTTTAACAACATCAACATGTTGGCAGCCAAAGTACATGGCTTGAACCTGAAAATGGACCTCCAGACAGAGTTAATAAATTAACAGGCTGGCTAGCCAAGGATGGGTAAGATTCTGCACAAAGCCTTACCAACCTAAGACAGAAGTGCATTGCTTTTGATAATGCGTATTCCATGATGGGTAAGGAAGGCATTCTTGTCAGAACAACCTAAGACAGATTCAGTCTTGTTAATGAAATAAAAAAGGGAGAGAGATGGAGAGCCTTTGGGGCTGCTTGGCAAGAATCTGACACAGGCCAAGGATAAGGAAATGGGCTGCTTGGCAGGAATATGACATTGGCCAAGGACAAGAAGTAGGCTTCAGGCAGGAATCTGATGCTAGGCTAGAACAAAGAAGTAATTTCAGGTAGGAATCTAAATTTTAGGCTAGAACAAAGAAGTAGGCTTCAAACATGAAAATGACCTTGGGTGAGGACAAGGAAGTAGACTCAGATACTTTGGTCATCCTGATAAGCCCTTAGAAACAGTGTATCACAGGAGTGTTCATGTAATTGGGTTTAATGCCTTGTTTTTTCTTTGACTATGTGTTTATTGTCTTGCTTGTTCCTTGACTATTTGCATCTATTGTATTGCTAGACCTAGAATTGACCTTAATACAAGCATGTAACTAAAATAGTATGAAAGCATAAAGCAGGAGGGGGGATGGAATAGGGAGATCTAGGGAGGGGAAATGGGATTACATCTGTATTGTATAATAAATAAAGTATCCAATAAAAAATTAAAAAAGAAAGATGCCAATTTGCATGACTGGAACAGCTGTACTTTTAATTGTTTTATTAGCTACTTTTTTTTTTTCACAACATTAGTTCCAAAGTAATAAAATTGCTTAGACAAAGCTAAATGGAACTTTTCATCCCATTTTCTTATATTTGTTTCATTTTTGTTGGGGCTAAAGTATTTCCCAACTTCCTCAACTTTTAAAATGGTGTTTTAGAGGACAGCTTTCTATAATCTAGAACTGGCGAGGGATGGCATTCTTCAAATAATGATTCTTATATCCTCATCACACTTGAGCTGAGGTAGCCCCAAGTAGAATCAGTTCATATTCTGAGGAGAGGCTACTATCGTGTCTGTGCTTTACCACTCAAAGTTCATGTTCACAAGAGGGAGAAAATATTTTGGGAGCTGGATAATTATATGTTCTTAGCATTTTCTGTATTCAGGACACAGATGATATCTCCCCAGCCATTTTGCTTCTTTGTTATTAAAGCATTACTGACATAGTATATGCAACGAATATGCAAATTCACACCTTTCAATTAAAAAGGCCAATTTTGGAATGCCTAAATTAGAAAAAGCCTGATGATACTTAGAGAAGCAAATGATACATTTTAAAGTCAAACAACAAATATTAAAACAGGATGACTTTTTCATTTTGACTGTAGTGCTAGTAATACAAATCAAGGTGGACTCATCTTTGGTTATGTCCACTACAGGGTTTGTGCATCGACAAGCTTACTCTTGCATTGTGTTTGCACAGTTGTGAGAAATATCCTTTATATGAGAGTAAAATCAAGACAAGCAAAATGCCTAATCAACAACATTTTTATTAATTTAAAAGTAGTTTTATTGAACCCCTGGATAATCTACATAATAAAGGATATTTGCTTTAAAAAGTAGAAGAATATATAAGTCTCAAGAATAATACTTTTGCAATATATTTGGGTAACTCATGTGATGGATAGTATTTTATACCATAAACAAGACTGACAGAATATTTTCTCTTAGTTTGGATTATTGATGGTAAGTGAGACTAGGCAAAAAAAAGGTACAAGACATGTGCAGTGGACATGCATGCTATAAAGGAGGAGCAATCATGGCAGAGAAGTAAGGAGCACTGATTCAGCCTGAATGTTTTCTGCCCAGGTTAATCATGGGAGGTGTTCTTCTGTTTCCATACAATATGAAGAAAAAACCCTGGAATTATCTGGAAACCAAGATTACAAATGTAGACACCAATAAAAGCACACCTGAGTTTACATTCTCAGAAAAAAAAATTACAAAGCAAGAGGATGCCTATGAAATTGGAGGAGAGTGGCAAAGAGCATAACTAGAGAAGATAGACCCAAAAGAGTTCCTAGAGGTGCATCACAAGAGGTTTACTGGATATGTAAGAATGTTGAAGTTATTCTGAATGAGCTGGAGTCATGCAATAAGGAGAGAGTCCAGATTTTTGTTGTGTAAGAAACAGACTATGAAAATGACATCTAAATCAAGATCACTGTGATCCTTACAGTAATAATGAATAAAAATCTCAGTCAGACTGATAGCTTTATACCTGACCAAACATGGCAGGATTCAGGAGAGACTTGAACAGTATAGCCGGTAAGAATTTCTAAGATGTGAAAACAGGTGGAAATAATATATTTCTACCCCTCTTCTTAGGCATATGTGACTTTGATACAATACTTATGACCAACCATACCCATTCATAAAGGAAATGACTGTGGTGGCTCTGAAAAAAATTGACTCTAAACAAGAGTACATTGAAACAGGGGATGTTACCAAGAAGTGACTGAAATTAATATAGCTAGAAGATAGCACCCAGTCAGGGATTATAATTGTCATAGAAGACTGTGACCAAGTTTGCTTCTGTGACTTCCTCTTAGTGCTGAAATATAAAATGTGATGATATGAGGTACCCTTGACCTGTACCTTAAGAAAACAATTGAAGTTTCCATGTTCTCATTTTCTGCCTTCTGGTGGAACCAGAAAATTACCCGACTGATAACAGAACCAGTACACAATCTTAGCATCTTCCAGAAACCGATATTTTATGACTAGGAAACAAGTACATATTGCATGTGAAATTATTTTTGTTTTAGTGCTACATTTACATAGACAAATTAGTACTGAAATACAGTTGATACTTTCGAAATTTTGTAGCACTAACTTAAACATTGGTTGATAATAAACACTGACATTAGAGGTTGGGAAAAATAAACACGTTTTAGAGTAGCATACTTTCAATAAAACTGCTCCTGTTGAAAATTAGGTCATATACCTTTAATGCTGTGATTCTAGGACCAGAGGTTGGAAAGCAGAATATGATAGTTTCTGTTTATTGTTACTTATTGTACCTTATGAACTGCTGCCAGAAAGGGATGACTTCAGTAAGAATTCTTAACTTTGAAAGCTTAAAAAAAAAGGGGGGGGGTATATTAAATCCCCAAATCTAAAGGCTGACAAGGTTGAACATATCTTAATTCAGGTGAGCAGAAGATACCCCATAGGCCTACCAACTACAGCAGGAGGCACTACAATGTGCAAATATGTGGTGGATATATGGGTGAGAAAGTGAAGCAGAATAGTTCGAGCATTATGAAGAGAGGTAGAACTGGAACTGGAGATGTAAGGGTGGAGCGGAGTAGATTGTTGTGAATAGCCTGCCCTACCACCTAAGGCCATGATGAAGTCCCAGCCTATGTTGCTACTGAGGGCCACATCTGGGTCCATGGCCATGCAGCAGCTTTCAAACGAATCTGTGTCAATGTCTATGGCTCATATTACAACTAAGGTCCATGGTCCATCTGGGACCATCTAGATGTCCAAGGACCGTGCTTAGCTGGCCCCACCTTCACTGGCTGTCACATTCTGGAGAGCTGGCCCCATTTCTCTCTTGGGCTGCAGCATTTGGGAGACAGTGACCTACATCTTGCCTTGGCAGCAGAGTAGAGTTGGCCCCGGGGGTGCGACTTGGGTGAGTGGGACGAGAGGGTGTGAGTTCAGTAGAGCTGGTCTCACTACTTGTCTGCTGTGAGGTGGTATGGTTGTGGGGATGGTGCCCTCTAGCCCTTGCCCCTTGACAGTCACCTGCATCAGTCAGCAGTTAGAAGAGCTGACACTAGGGTCATGAGAGTGGGAGAGCTGGCTCTGCCCTTCACCAGCTGCAACTCTCAGGAGAGTCAGCTCTGAACTATGACTGGGCAGCACAGTAGAACTGGTTCTGGTGGAATGGGTGATGGTAAGCCAATACAAAGGGCCTGAGAGTTCGAGAGCTGACCCTGTCTATTGCCAACTGTTAGACTGCACCATTGGGTGATCTAGCCAGGGCAGTGCTGGAGAGCTTTCCCTGTTGGTGTGCATGTGGGAAAGGTGGCCGGCCGAGCAACCCAGGCACAGATCCAGGGCTTTGAGTTGGTCCATCTCAACATCGACCTCATTTATGAACTGCTGGAATACATGAAAGGGCTGGTCCTGCAGATTCAAATCTGGAGTTTCCACTACAAGTTTTCTATGCTTTGTTTTGTTGATTTTTTTTTTTTTACTTTTGTATTTTCTTTGGGAGGGATGTTTTAAGAGCAGAGGACAGACAGAACAGGAATATGAGTGGGACTGGGATGCTCATGTGAAATAAACAAAGAATCAATAAAAAGGTTTTAAAAATATCTTAATGCTCTAGAACTTAGTAGTATGACACCAGATTGGGAAAAACCTCATCACTACCCTGCTTAAAGGAAAACTGGGTCAGTGTCTTTACTGACTCAGACAGTTCTCTAGTAGATCAGAAATGTGGGAACTTTAAAAGAATCATTTTGACATGAAATCTTAAGCCAAAGTCTTATCAGAAAGCTTTAGTCATTGCCCAGATCTACACTCTGCCTGGTAGAGTTTCATTTGCAACATGAATCAGGGACTGCCATGTACTGTACAGTCTACTCTTTGTCCACTGGGTGTTTGAACTGTGACTCTTCTGTCCCTGAAGCAACATTGCATGCTGGGTAGCAGGGTGTGGATGAATGACATTTATTCGCCTTGTGGCTCATGGATGAATAGACTATAAATAACTACATGTGATTCTGTTGGAGAAAACTGTATATTGCTCAGAATTGCTACAATTTGAGCCAGGTTCTGTGACTAGATCAAAGTTCGTATCACATAGTCTAGGCAGGAGTGGATGTGTAGAAAAATATTAAAAGACAAAATATTTGACTGAGACAGTGATGGCTAGCTGTTCTACCCTTTCCACACCGCTAAGCTAAAAAGTAGGGGGGAAGATACTCTACTACAACTGGGGTCTCCAGATCTATGTGAAACATGTGACTAATTTCACATAAGGGAATATTCATATCTATATTTAAATAGGTATACCTACACAGATACAGATATAGATATTCTCCATCAAAATGGACCTTAACAATAATGGCACTTTATATTACTTTCTGATAGATTTGGATCAGGGGACTCAACAGATTTTTCAGATGACAAAGCTACAAAATGCAAACAGATTTTGTTTTGCAGTTATTCTTATGAGAAAACCATCATATAACAGGGAAAGTATGTATTGAATAACACCAGATAAGCTTACAGGCTATTAATGCAGTGAATCTGAAGACTGTCTTATTGCTATGATTGACAGTATTTGATTACTTTTAAATAAATGTGCTCATATGTGGGCTGAGGAGAGCACTTAGTTCATAAAGTACCTGCTGCCCATGTATGGGGGGCTCAGTTTGGATTCACAGGACTCATACAAAAAGCTGGCTGTGTCACGGCACTTCACTAACCCCAGCTCAAGGGGACTGGTGACAGGGAGAGGCAGGCCAATCCTGGGAGCTCATTGGCAAATGAATTCAGATAATCAGTAAAGTTCAGAACAATGAGGGACCGTGTCTCAAAAAGTAAAGCATGAGTGATAGAGGAAAACCTGGCACTCACCTCTGGCTTCTACATGCAGGTGCCACATAAAAATGTATATGCAACATACACACATGTTCATACATGCTAGTTATTTTTCATCGACTCGTTCTGGAAGTTATTACTATGAATTTTTTTTTGTAACTGAACCTGAAGCATGAGAAAGTTTTAGCTAGTTGCCCACGGTCACCTAATGAGTGGGTAACAAAATGGGGCTTCCAAAGCACATGTGTACTGCACTTGGAGGGGAAGGGCTGATAGAAATGGCTGTGGTTAAAACTTAGAGTTGTTCTGCTATTGTATCTTCTGGGTAAACTATGACTGAATTTCCCTGATAAATCGTATACAATTCCATACTATTTGAATATACAAGTGAAGAACAGCTAGGATCCTGCACTGTAACGGTAGTTGATTAATCTGCTCTACCTCCCTGGCAGCAGCATTGCGAGTTTCTCACTAGACACACACACACACACACACACACACACACACACACACACACCCTTCTGTTTTAATACACCTTAAACAGTGCATTTGCTGGGCCACTCCCAAAGCTCCACATTGCTAATGCTTCCCCTCTAATACTCCTGAATTATTACTTACCAAAATCTATATTCCATCTTTGCTACCCTAGGCCCAATGTGGGGGCGGTGCCCTGGGGCCACTCTTTCCTAGCTCTTACATGGCTGGTATTCTGCCGTCTGCTGCTCTCTAAAAGTCCTATCTCTCTGCCCAGCCATTAGCTGCTGGCAACTTTGTTTACCAATCAAAGCCAACTGGGTGCAGGAATCCTGAGCATCTTTCATGAGGATGTGCGGGTTCCCATGTAATTTTTGGAGCTGAATTAACACAGGTAGCATTAGAACCAATCACAACACTGTACACTATTACTGTGTTATGTGTTCATATCACTAGCCAAATATAAATAAACTATCCCACTTTACTTCATAAATTTTCCTCGTTATTTTGGTATGGCTCATAGTCTGAAAGTCATTAATTGGCCCTTCCTAAAATTCAATCTTCCAAGAAGGCAATGGCTAGACCCAGTTCTAGGAGTAAGTCTTTACTAAAAATAAAAGTTCATTCTGCAAGGATTTTTCTGCAATGCTTTTGTGGTAACTATTGTTACTCTCTAACATTGAGGAGATACTCTAATCCTAATACTTGTCTTTTGAGTTTTAATTTTTCTCCTGAAAAGATGACATTTTACTCTACTCTTCTGTATAGCGTTGATCACCAGACTCTGCCTCTCTGAAAGGGACCATGGGTCAGAGTCACAACAGGCATCAGGTGCCCTCATTGCTGAGTTCCAGACCTGCACAAGCCATGTCAAGTTTTAGGCTTTACTTAGATAAACTATTTGGGCTGTCCTCTTTTCAGCAATCCTTGGCTACATTCTGTGACACAGACTTTATATAGACTTCCATGCATAACGCAAGGGTCTCAACCCTGGACTTCATGGTTCTTGATTCTCATGGATCAGGACTCACTCTGATTACACCACAAGTCTCCAAAATTATTGCCAAAAACATAAAACTCTCTTGTTTCTGTCCTTGAGAACTGTTGTGGGTTTCTGAGACTAGCACTGTTGCCTTGAAACACAGAAGCATTAGCTAGTTCAAGTCTTACACTTGCCAATTTAAAGACTAATATTAGAGAGCTAGACAATGTGGTGCCTTGGGTACTAAAGACCAGCATGAGTTCAGCCATGAATCCCAGGCCAGCCTGGGCTATGAGGCTCTATCTCAGGGAAACAAACAAACAGACCACCAACAAGGTAATAATAACGACAGAGCAACATGTTTTGTTCTGAGCTTTCCTCACTTAGAAGTTAAGGCACCTCAGGTAGATTGAGGAAAATGCTGTGTTTCCAAAGTGATTCTGAATCTACTCAAGTTGGCAACAAAGCTTAGCTATCATAATGAGCAATTTAAAAATCGGCTAGGGACTCCCCTGTAACAAGCCCAACACTGCCATGCTCTCCACATCTCCACTGGCCTCCTCTTTTATTTTCTCAAGTTTTGTGTGAAGCATTCCTCTGCTTCTGTCTTCTAAAGATATGTAAGAAAATTGAGATATATAAGCTTCTCTTCAAGTAAAAAAAGTTCCAGTGGACTCTTCACGTGTCAAAACCATGAATTTTATTTCAAATGTCATTTAAAAAAACGTTATATTTACACATCTGTAGTGGGCTATTCCTGGTTGTTAACTTGACTATATCTTGAATGAACTACAATTCAGAATTGGAGGGCTCACCTGTGATCCAGATCTTGAGGCTGGGAGACACAGGCTTTTGACACAGATCTTGGCATAGAGATCTTGAGGCATAGTGACCATGAAAAGTTTAGGCCCAGGCAAAGTAGTAAACACCTTTAATCCCAGGAGACTGAGGCAAGGAGATCTCTGAATTCAAGGTGAGACAAAGCAAGTCCAAGATCCAGGCACACACTTTTAATCTGGGCCACACCTTCTGCTGGAGACTACATAAAGACGTTGGAAGAAAGAAGATTCACTCTTCTTTGCCTGCTTGCGTTTAAATGCCAGCACATTTATTGAAATCTACTTCCACAGAAGACCAGTAGAAACAACTAGTCTCACGGGACTGAGCAACTACTAGGTTCTTGGACTTCCTATTACAGCTAACCATTGTTGGATTAGTTGGACTATAGACTGTAAATCATCACAATAAATTCCCTCAATAGAGAGAGACATTCCATAAATTCTGTAACTCTAGAGAACCCTGACTAATACAGAAGTTGGTACTAGGAGTGGGATATTGCTGTGATAGGCCTGACCATGTTTTTGTGTGGAGGAATGTGGATTTGGGAAGCAGTAAGAATACTTTAAGTGGGCTTAAAGGGCTATCCTAGTGGGAATATGGAAGACTTTGTTGCTGTGAGTGATTTTGAACTGTGCTGACTTGGCCCAAGAGGTATTAGTGGAGAAGAATTTCAGTATGTAGCACAGAGACTGTTTTTGTGGTATTTTGGTGAAGAATGTAGCTGTTTTTTGCCATTGTCTGAAGAGTCTGCCTGAGGCTCAGGTGAAGAGATTTAGATTAATTGCTTTGAAAAAGAAAGTCTCAAAACAGCCTGGTGTAAATTCTGTTGTGGGGTTACTAGAGTTCACTCTTATGAAGAACATTTTAGTGAAAAGGAGCAGGTTGAGAAAGAAAAAAATACAAAATATATGGCTCAAGGTTTCAATAAAAGGGTCACTAGGAACTAGAATAAAGCTGAATCCTATGTTCTAGAAGCTATTAGATTAAGGTGGTGGGATTTGGGGGCAAGATCCTAAACAGCTAAGTTTAGAAACAGGCATGATGGTACATCTTGAGTTCAAGGCCAGCCTGGGATAGAGCAAGTTCTAGGTGAAGAAAAGCTTAATCCCAGGCCTGGTGGTACACACCTTTAATCCTAGGAGACAGGCATGCAGATCTCTGAGTTCAAGGTCAATCTACAGAGCAAGATCCTAGACAGCCAATCTTAGGCAGTGACCTTGTCTTGAAAGTAGATAGGGACAAACCATCACGATCTAGAAAATATTTATTGATACCTGTATTAGTTTTCTTTCCATAATCCAAGAAATGAACTTCTGAACCTGTAAGCCAGCCCCAATCAAATGTTGTCCTTATAAGAGTTGCCTTGGTCATGGTATCTGTTCACAGCAGTAAAACCCTAGGATAACATCCAAGGGGTTATCCAGTGGTACCTTCAGGTATTCTCTAGTCAATCTATTGTAAGAATATTTTTTTGTTACAGTGCTTAAACAACAATTCAGAAAGGTTAGAGTAATCCCCAAAAGTCCTATATCATGTCAACACCCAATTTCTTTCTTTCTTAATCTGATAATTTTGTTTGTAAATTCTGATCAAGTGTCGAGCTTGCCCACAGTGACAATTAAGAAATGACTTTAAGAATTTAACTTCTAGGAAATTTTTTCTTGCTTGTAACACAAATCTCTCACGCAACCCACATCTATCTCCCATTTTTCCATGTCTTGAAGACAGAGTTCACTGCATGGATAGTGAATGTATCTCTTTTGTTCTCAGTCTGTTCCTGGAGTTTTCACTTTGTCTCTAAAACATGTTTTTAATCCGTGGAAGACAGATCAGGAAAACACTCTACTGCACTGACCTCTCTCCTGAATTTGGAATTCTGCAGACTTAAGTGAGGACGTTTGCTCTATTAGACTAGTATTCAGTAAGATATCTAAATTAGAGCCCTTGAAAACAGTCACTGCTATTTTCCTTTTCATTGTCCCCAAGCAAGCTGTGTGAAAAGATAATTTTAATTGACCAATAGGAAGTAGCATTGTGCTCCTAGGTTCTGCTGAGTTTCTTCTGAGCCATTTAGATTGTTGAAGTGCTCTGAAACTAGTTAGATTTGAAAGTCAGTCTGGAAGCTGGGACTAATAGGGCACACCCATGCATGCACGCATGCACGCACACAGACACACTCATTCGAGGACTTCACATTTCTTGCTTTCTTTACTGTTTTCACATTCAATCTTGAATGTGGACTTTTCAAACCTATGTTGCCTTTTGTACCTTTGGGAACCAGGGGACTTCAATTTATGATTTAACCAAATACAGATATGAAAATAGTTTTTTGTTTGTTCGAAGAAACATCCATGACTTACTAAAAACGATTGTTTTTAACTACTTGCTCTTTTCTGTCAGTTTGGAAAGATCCTGACCTTTCTGGGACTTGTCTATTATGGGCAGAGGCCCCGTTTCTTGTAAGGGCTTGGGAGTACAGCTTGTTTTCATGGAAGTTTCCATAACTGAATGTAGCTCTGCGACTGATGGAGGGAGCTCCTCTCCCTAGGGTTGTGAGAAGGTATTGAGCATTGTTGAAGTACTGTTAAAATCACTGTTGATACTGAGTTTAAATTGTGAGCACCCCATATCCAATTTGCTATAAACAAACGGAGACATTGAGTATTTGGTGATTTGTCTCCTTCAGAAGCAGCTATCAGAATTTCTTTTGCTGCCGAGAATGTTTTGAAGGAAACATTGGCCTCCACAGCCAGTAGGACAAGCCTTGTGCCAGCATCAGCCACTATGAACACCTCAGTACCAGTGTTCTCAGACTGAATACCATGGCTGTCAAAGGTGTAGCCTTTGCCAGGGCTGTTTAAACAGTTTGTACCAGATATTTCATGCTATAAATAAGCCTTGAGGAGCTCTAGATGACGCTGTCACAGTGTCCACCTTGGCACAATCAGTGTTCTTTATGAGAGACTAATGATAAGATGGGAGGCTATGATTGGACCAGCCAAGTGTCAAAACAAATGGCTGTGATTGGCACAAAGACCCCTTTTCAGGCCAGGCAACCTGTATGCACAGGCTCCCTCCCAGAATTATCTGGAAGACACTGATGGGCTGCCAGGGTTAGCTTCGTAAGGTTGTTAGCTCAGATTGCCCCTTCTTGCCAACTTTCAGTAATGTGATCTGAGCTGGATCAGAAAGAAACAGTGTACAGCAGAAAGCAGAAGTGGCAGCAAGAACTCTAAGACAAGGACAATCACCAATGAAGAGACAACAGGAATGGCGGCTGCTCCACGGCAGGCAGTCAGAAGGATCCCAATGAGTCTTGCAGCTTGGGCTGGCTTCAGATTGACAATGGTGGGTTCCTGAACAGTGCAGCATGCACCCGGTACCTGATGTCCCGGGTGTGGGCCTTCGCTTGCCAGCCAACAGTCTGCTGTCGACCTTTTGTGGGCACCCGAAGGAGCAGAAGAATTCTTTGCATGGTTGCCTAAACACAGAACAAGTGGCCACATGGTGATGGACCTGTCTGCCTAGAGTAACCACAGGCCTGGGTTCATTCATCTGACAAGGGGCACCCCTGGCTGAATGATTCCTGAATGGATCCCTAGGTCTAGAGTAGTGGGTGGCAACATGGTTCCACTCTGTAGTCTTCACTGTGGTTACCAACCCAGGCGTCTTGTCAGGATGTGGGAGTTGCCTAATAGGGGAAAAAGGAAAAACTAAAAATAAAAAATAAGGATCCAGGTTAGAGTGTCCTGGCAGAAGTAGACTTAAGTGTGGAGAGTGGCTTATAGAAAGATAGTCCAAGGAGCCACAGAAGAGGACTTACAGGACTTGCCAGAGAAACTCAAGAACTCGAATAGTCTTTACAACCAAGGGTCTTGGCTACCAAGCTGAGAACGGCCATACTGGACACTGCCTGGGATCAGGGGTCCTCTATTCAAAGCTTTCAGGGAACTATAACAGTAGAGACTCCACTTGTCACTGGTTACCTTTGGCTTCAGACGAGTACTGCACGGGTGGTGGGGTCACCCCCGCAGTCCTTGGAGAGCAGCTCCTGATATTCCATGGGATTCTGTCATAATGGAGCAAATGAGTCCACACCACACAGCGAACTCGGTGTACACGCATCCTACTGCGTCATCTCCCTTCCTTACGGTTGATGTTCTTTTGACCCTTCAGACTTCATCATCTGGTTCTGTAGTGCCCACCACAACTTTTCCACAACTTTCCTCAGCTCTTATTGGACAGAATCTACACAATAGGCATATTCTGAAAATGTCAAAACACCGACTACAAAAACTGCCTATTGTCATAGCCAAAAAGAAAAAAAGAAAGAAAAGAAAAAAAAGCAAAAGCAAAACAACAACAACAAAACAAAAAACCAAACCCTTGTATGTATCTCAGATACTTCCCGATATCTTACTATTATGTTTTTAATAAGGCTGTTCTGCACTGAATTTGGCTTCAGGCCACAGATACTCTCTGGCAGGGGCTCCTTCCGTTGCTGTTGTATATGACACTATTGGTGCTACTGTGTTAATAGCAAACACAGTTTATGTGCTGGATGTTGAGTGAACAGCAAGACAAATAATGTTTCCAAAATGAGTGTTTTTGGCAGGCGCCTGGCCATCATTACTAGGGGAGTAAAAACTTTCTCTGAGTTGTTCTGCTTTTATGAGAGTCTCCTTCTTCTAGCACTTTTTTTTTTTTTTTTGGTATGTGTTGAAGTAGCCTTGTCTGAGACATTGAGTGGAGACTTTGGCTCATAAAGAATAGGAATTCTTTCCTTCACTTGCTAGATATGTTTATGAAAAAGAAATTATTTGTTGGGCTGTTAGCTTTCATTACATATAACATATAACTGAGTTAATTTGAGCCATGGACTTAAATAGCACTTGGGTGAGTGCCCAGGTGTGAAGAATCCTTTGGGATTAAGGGTTGATGACACTGAGTTCACAATAAACTTTGTCTGCTAAAAGGGGCTTTTAATTCCTCAGGACACATTCCTAAGTCTGTTTAGTAGCTATTTCATTCTGTTGATAAACATTTCAACAGATTCAGAGGTTATGCTTGAAAAACAACTCCCCAAATTTAGCACTCTTTATCTTAACACTTATTGGCTCTATTTTAGATACATCCAGAGTAATAACTTTTACTTCTTCCCAACTTCATGGAGTATAAAGTTCTTCACAAACAAGCCTCTGGAGTGGCAGATACAGTTTTCATGTGAACTCTGTCCTTAACCAAAAATCAGGGACAGTAAAATGAAAATGAGGACAGAATTTATCCATGTAGTGGGGTCATATTGAATTTCTTAATGTGTGTGACTTTTGTTCTCTGATTTATATCACTATATGCTGTTTGTATTCTGCTGAGCAGAAATAAATTTGTTACTTTGACTGTGATTAACTTGTCTCATTTCTTGAACATAGTTTTAAACTTGGAGTAAAATTCAAATATCACCCTGGAGACCTGTATTTTGATAAATCTAACATTCTTAGTTTCCAGTAACTCTCAGGTCTGTGACCTTCTAGGGCCACAGTCTTCAGGGAAGAAAATATTAGGAGACAGAAAGAAAAGAATGTAAAAGTCGGAGTACTCAGGTGGCACAGGAGCAAGTCTAAGTGACGAAAGCTTACTGGTCTGTGTGAGGAGTGACGGTAACCTTTTCTGTGGCAGGTTCAGCAAAACTTCTCTAGATACCAGAGGAGCTGACCGAGTCGGCAGTACACATGGCAGAGACTGAACAGTGAAACCATAGGACAAAGACAGAAGCTAGAATAGAACACAGTGAGGTTCCATAGCAGCAAGAATAATGGAGGCTGCTGCTAGGCTTAGGTAAGGACAGACATAAACCAGGTTTCTGCCATATGTCTACAATACTTTTGATACTTACTTTAAAAACATGAGTCAGTGGATTGTTAATCACTGAATTCCAATTCAGAGACTCCAACACAGAAGACATCTTAGGTGACCATCACACTCTCAAGGAAAATCTAGTTTACTGTGTAGAGGAATGTCTTCTTCTCCCCATAGAGATGAGGGATGCCAGCCTGAGCTGTGGAAAACACTCTATCTATCAATGGTGAAGTCTCTTTAATACCATGTGTTTGGGTAATTGAGAGAGGTCTTGAGCATCTAAGAGAGAAAATTAGTAGGAATTGTGTAAGAAGAAAGCAGACAATGAGGACGAAAATAGGATCTAGGGGCTCTCTTTGCTCACTCTGTTTTTGTTTTTTTGTTTTTGTTTTCCTTGTCTGACACACATACAAGATTCAATATTTGAATATTTGATCATTCTACCAACCAAACAAATGTCCATGCAGTTTATGTAGATTATTCCTTACTTTGGTGAGATGGGGGAAATGGTTTGCTTGTTAATTAGATAAATGGTTATCAATAAAAAATATCACAAATTGGACCTAAACAAAAACATTCCAGGCAATTATATTTTGGATCTGGATATATTTTGAATATTTTGAATCATATTTCGACTTTTGCTATGCTCAAATAGTTGTATAGGTACCATTATAGCATGAATATCAAAGTATTTTGAGAATATTAATTTGATCATTAAATACTAGTAGATCCTCATATAATAAGTATTTCTGTGGTTTCAAGATATGTTACTATACTTTTTAAAAGCTTTGTTTTTACAAAATCATTATTGCCTTTAACCCTAAAGATATCTTTTTAAAATTTCAAACTTTTATTCTAATTTTATCCTACGTTCTAATTACCAGACAGTTATTTTTCAAGTATTTGAAATTTATTTGTATTCCAGGGTTTTTTTTTAACTAGGATTTAATGACTTTTAATTATTTCAGTTAATCATTTTATAACATCCTTTTTTCCCCAGAAACTTTATCTATAGTTACTTCTATAATCAAGTTAGACTTGTTTTCTCTAAATGTAAGTCAACAGAATGGAATCCATTACATTAGGAATTGTAATACCTTGCTTCCCGTGGGTTTTCCATGTCTGGTAATGTATGTCAATGCTGTGCTTTATTAGTTTGGTTTTGTATTTTAACAGTCACATATGTTTCTGTGCATAATAAATTTATATTAAACCTTGTGTTTTTAACAACACGTTTGTTCACTTGGATATCTTTATCTAGAAGAAATGTTGTATGGTTTTAAAAATACATATTCAGAACGAAGTCTTATTTTGTGTTCTTTTATTCATTCATTATACAGATGTTTCAGACACAGAACTTGCGAGGGAGGTCAAGGCTGAATAAGAAATGTGTTCGTACCTAATGAAGCATTTGCTATCAGGAATCCCACCAAACATCACAATAAACAGATATCTTCTAACAGTGAAGAATGATCTGGTGCCAATGTGCTATGATCTACTCCCTGGGGTATCTCAGAACATGGCTTCCCAAATATCTTATGAGAAAATGCATCCTCTGTCTTTTCCTAAGTAGCTGATAAAATTAAACCACCAATCTCAGTGGCACATCACTAGACAACTCATTGGCTACATTTCCCCCCCCACTAAACAACGTTGAAAGTACAGCTTCTAATCAAGGCCTAGTTTACTTAATAGTACTACCATTCATTCTGGTCACATTTTTTTCTCTAATTAGTCACTTGTTAAAATACATTGTCAAATAAATAAATAAATAAATAAATAAATAAATAAATAAATAAATCTTCACCAAATGTTTTTCTAGTCAGGATACACAGGATTTCACCTCTCTCAAAGAAGCAGCTTAGAAATATTTCAAAGGATACAAAATGTATTATCCTGGAATTCTTTTGAAATTATTGGATCACCATTCATATGTGGATACATTTCAATTTTTCAAGGATTCCCATTAATTAGTTAAGTTTTTTTCAGTATCAACTTCTGAAATGACTTAGTGCCTTGCCTTTAGATAGAATTTGCTACTTTAGAGCCTGCCATTCAATGACTAGTAAAAGAAAATAATTGAGAAGCATCTGATACATTTATGAATGATGTACAGAGATAGAGTATAGGTCTCCAGAGAATATCAGACAAACCTAGTTATGTAAAAGAAGATAGGCCAATTAACTATCCAATGAGAAATGCTTTTTTTAGTTAATCATTCCTGTCTTTTACATCTCAAATAATCAAATGATGATATCTCTCTTCCCAGTTACCCCTTCACAACCTGCTGTTCCATCTGCCCTTCCCCTTCCCTTTGCCTCTATGAGGGTGCTCCCCCACCCATTCCTCCATCCACTCACTCCCACCCCACTGCTTCAGCATCCCCCTACACTGGGGCATCAAACCTCCCCAGGAACAAGGGCCTCTCTTCCCATTGATGTCAGACAAGGGAATCCTCTGGTACATATGTATGTGGAGCCATGGATTCCTCCCTGTACACTCCTTGCTTGGTGGTCTAGTCCCTAGGAGCACTAGGTGGTCTAGCCAACCGACATTGTTCTTCCTATGGGGTTGCAATACCCTTTCAGTCCTGACGCCAGCTCCCCCACCAGGGTCCCGAGCTCATTCTGACGGTTGGCTTCAAGCATCCACATCTGCATTGGTCAGGTGTTGGCAGAACCTCCCAGCGAACAGTCACACCAGGTTCATGTCAGGAAGCAACTCTTGGCAACAGCAACAGTGTCCAGTTTGATGTCTGCAGACAGAATGGGTCCCTAGGTGGAGTGGTCCCCGGATGGCCCTTCCTTCAGTTACTGCTCCATTTTTTGTCCTTGTCTTTCCTTTGGACAGGAATGTTTCTGGGTTAAAAACTTTGAGATGGGTGAGTGGTCCCGTCCCTCGACTGGGGGCTATGCCTATCTTCTGGAGGTGGTCTCTACAGGTTCTATAGCTGGACAATGATTTTGTGTTTCAGATGTAACACATGCTACAAGAATAATTGACATATCATGTAGTTTTAGGTCTATTTAGGCAATGTAACCATAAGTTTGTAGGTTGTCAAAATGGTTAAAATGCAACCACACTTGTGTCATGTCTGTGACATTTAGGATAGCAGTAGCATAATTCATCTTCATGGTGCCCACTGCATAGTAACACTTAGTCTGTCAAGATGCAAATGTAATATTTCTCAAATAAAACTTCCATGAGCACTAACAGCTAATGCAATCATATATAGAGAGATTTGGAGAATAGTAATTTCTTTTTTTTTGAGAAGTCAATTCCTATATTAAAATTTTCTTAGTTTTGATAAAGTGACTTCCTATCACAAATAAATATAATAACACATGCTTATGAAAACTTTACAACAGACAGTGAAATTTTGGAATCAGGGTAAATGTAGAAATGGGATCTATCCATGGTAATATTCTTTAACAATCCATTGGAAGACATAGTATGTGTCTATAGTGCCTACAACTTCTTGATGTATTTGTTTTTAAGAGTGTTTGATGAATAATTTGCTAAGCCATATACTAATACAAACCTTAATTTATTATCATTTTATCTACTTAATATATTTTTTCACCCCCCCTTTTTTTTTTTTTGAGACAGTCAGGCTGTTGTTCAGGCTTCCTTGGTTCTCACTATGTAATCCAGGCTGTCCTCAAACCATCAACAATCCACCTACTGCAGCCACACAACTGTTGGGACTGTAGGCCCCTTTTTTTACCTATGTCAGTGCTGTAGCAAATAGCCTGCAGATGCCAACCGGGCATTCAGATTGTTTCTGGTATATCTCTGTGTTGTCACTTTCCATATTAAATATGGCTGGACCTAAATAACAAAAGACGATTGAAGAGATGAGGACCTGTGATTTTAGAACCTGGTTAGAGAAGACAGTGTTACTTCATCTTTATTCCTCCAAAATGAATCGGTGATGTTGTCATATGAGAAGCCAGATACCATATTCTAATAAGGATGTTCATAAATCTCCATGGAGATATCTATGTGAGGAGTTATGGGCTAATTCCATCAGCCAGCACTTCATGTGGCTACAGCTCTGAGGACATCTCTACTGCACATTCACTAGCTTAAGAGGCCCCTTGCCAGAAAACACTCTGAGAAGACACTCCAAACACCTCACACACAAACTGAGGGCTGGTGAGTATTTTTCATTTGAAAGTTGCAGGGCTTTGAGGTAGTTTGTTATGCAAAAAATAATAATTTATTTAACTCACCTATCTGTTCATATTAGAGCTCTGTGCAGAAGAATTCACCTTATATTTAAATGAGTTAGACATGTTTAATTAGTATTATATAGAAAAATGTCAAGTTTACATTTCATGTAGAAAATGTCTCAGGTCAAGCAATAGTCTCTTAACTACTTCAATCTGTTTCTGAATAAAAATAATAATGCCTTTTACAAACGTGCCATTATTGCTTAAAATTTCATTATGTTTTATGTGATGATGGATTTAAAGTATAAATACTAATCTGATGTTTAAAAAATGTGGTCTGCACTTTCATATTATTTTAACCATTAAATTATGAATATTTCTATATAGTTTTATAAACAGATACTGAATGAGTTCTTCACTCTTATAGATCATGTTTAACTTATAAATTATTTTACTTTTCTTCTTCTTCGGTTAGGCCCAGACCAAGTTCTGCATTATATATTTAAAAAATGGGGATAGTTTGTTTTTTGTATTATGTCCAGTAGAACATATGTGCTGCTTCTGAAATGGCTTAGTGTTCTAGAATGGTTCCAAAGACAAAATAAAACACACACATAGGCATACACACTGCACACCACATACATACACGCATACACAACACACATACAAACACATATCTATCAACACAGCTTGCATTTTGTTTTGGGGATAATCATCTGCATTTGAGTCCAAGAAAAGAAGCATTTTCTGGAAAATGCCAAGAAACTAACTAAAAGTATGAACAATAAATATGATGGATAGCACTTTGGTAATTTTTTTAAAAGAAACTATTTTAAAAATGTATAATGACGGCTTTGGTTTCAAAGAAAAGAATAATTAGATGTGCTCTAAAATGAAAATCTCTTTTGCTGTTTACTTTGGCTTTTCTTGTAGCTGAAGAGAGTAGACAGGGATGGACTGGCCTGCTTCCTGCAGCATCATTATCACTGGTACCACAGACTCAATCTGCAGCTTGGGAAAGGGCTAAGATGCAGATGTCTGTATCTCTTTCCCCAGGAAATGCACCCCAAGGACTGGACTGACTCTTGAAGCATTCCACTCACAGTGTTTCTCTCTCTCTCTCTCTCTCTCTCTCTCTCTCTCTCTCTCTCTCTCTCTCTCTCCTGTTTGTGAGGTGTGTCTGTATCTCTCTCGTGTGTGTGCATATTATGTGTGTTTGTATCTGTGTCTCTTTCTCTCCCATGTGTGTGCGTATGTACAGGTTGTGTGTGTCTATGTGTATGTGCATGTGTGTGTGTTGAGTAGAAGTTTATCTATGTTGTGGAATATTCGAGTACAAGTGACTATTATGAATAATGAAACACCCATAAAATGGAGAGCTGATGAGACAGCTATCAGATAAGATGACATTTATAGGGCGCCAAACTGTGCTAGACATCTCCATTTTCTGGTGTTAAATTATTCTGTCTGCTCCAAGTACTCGTCCCACAAAAAGCTGATGTACTGTTGTTGACAGGCAATTTATGAAATCTTAGCATATGCCCCATGCCTGTGAACTGCATGTGCAGTGTCAATAATAGCACTGCAGCAAAGTAATATTTATGACAATCCAAAGAGTTCCTTCTTCCTCTTGTCCTCTTACTCAGACTGCACAGACTGTACTTAGTAAAAAGATAAACAGAGAGCATTTTATAGATATGACTTTTGCCTACAATATTTTTGCTTTTTTGCCATGGACAGAACTGAATAGGGGAAAGGCTTTGAGTATCTTTATTTTCTCCAGCACCAGAGTGGTAAGAACACATCCCTGTGAGCTATTTAGTACCATACGAAGTTGAGCTTTCTCTATTGACCAATACATATTTATTGAGACTCAATAACACTTGTGTTATAATATAATATTAATATATAATAACAAGTGTTATGATACAGTGTGTGTGTGTGGTGGTGGAAGGTTACATGTTGTTTTCATTTGTTATAAAGTTTCAAAGTAGTAGGGAAGACATACTACAAATATAAGTGTTATAAGTGGAGAATTTAGAATGATATGTGTATAGGTGTCAAGGTAACGGAAAATTCGTAAGCTTTAAGACTGAAGCTTACTGATAATAGATAAAATGTTATCTCATTTTTGGTTTTTGTTAAATAATTCAATGTATTTTTTTTGTCAAGTTTATGTACATACATGAGGCATTTTGATTTGTGAACTGGAATCATAATGTGTTCATGGTTTCAGGGATAACAATGTACCAGCTGATGCAGCTTATGCAAGACTTTGTAATGGTAATGGCCTCTCTGTGTTGGACATTATTATATACATCAAGAGGAAATGTGGAATTCTTTCAGTAAGACCCTTGAGGATGATTTCCAAGCAGCCTTAATAATACAATTAATTACCTTGGGTGGTTTTTTGTTTGTTTTGTTTTTAATAATCTGATGTGTGAGATACTCTAAACACCAATTGAAACAGAATTTCTGGGAGTGAAATCTAGATATCATCATTCCTAACAATTCCTGGGTTATTTCACTGTGAGGCCTATGGGTTACAGACTCAGAGATTTCCCTCAATTCCCTACAAGGACCTATAGCAGTCAACTCTACCACTTTCAGAGAAGAAAATCTCCAGGTGCTAGACAGTTTCTGTGATCATTTTATCTACTTTCCTTGTTGCTGTGATAAAATACATAACGAAAGTGTCATAAAGAAACAAGGGTTTGTTTGGGCTTATAGTTTGAGGGTCTAGTCCTTCATGGCTGGGAAGGTACCACAGTACACACCTAGAAGTACATGAGGCAGCTCATTGTTTTGTCTGTATTCAGAAAGGTCTGAGGAACGCATCTTACCTGGATTTCTTTTTTTCTTTTTAAATTCCTTCCAGAACTACAGTCTTTGGAGTGGTGCTGTTTACATTTAGGGTGGATATTTCCACTTTATTTAGCCTAACCTACAAACTCCCTCACAGACATACTCAGAATTTTGTACCTTAGATGATTTTATATCATGTGTATATGACAGTATTAGCCACCACAGGCATTCTGAGGAGTTCTAAAAATCATTTTTAAATTAAGTTTAATTACCTACAGAGGTGCACAACTCTTGAGTGTAGCTTAGGTGAATTTTGGCAAAGCACTATCCACGTAACCAGCAAAGGCTGAAATACATAGCATTTCTATCAACACAGAGTGTTCCCTGGAGTTTCTATTCATTCTTTGACGCACTCCATTGAGAAAAAAAATAAATTTCACTTTTGCCTGATGAGTCTTTGAGAATTTTGTATAATGTGTGTGTGTGTGTGTTTTTTTTATCATATTTACCTTTTCTTTTTCAATTTCTTCAAGATCTCCCCACTTGCCAAACACCTAAATTTATATCCTCTCAAAAAACAAATTCAATTTGAAAAAACCATCAAATTCAATTTTTGCTGCTCCTATACTCATATATTCTTGTATGCCTGACATTCCATTGGAGAATGTCTGACTTACCAAGGACTGTGTCCTTAAAGAAAACCAACTGACCTCTGACCTTCTCGCAGAGGTTATAGTTGTCAACAGCTCCTTAGTTATGAGTGGGACTCAGTGCCTTCCTCCTATTTCCATGGTGGGATTTGGTTCAGATTGAGCTTGCACGGGTCTTATTAATGCTGCCATTGCCACTGTGAGCTCATACATGTACTGCCCTGCATTGTACAAAATACATCATTCTCTTATAGTCATTCACTGTCTTTGGTTCTTACATAATTTCTGTCTCCTCTTCTGCATTGATACTTGAATATTGAAATGAGGGAGTGTGGTGCAGATGCCTGTTTAGGGCTGAACAGTCTACATTCCCTCAATATTTCCAAAATTTTAAGTTGTGGTCTCTGTGTTAATCACTATCTACTGAACATAGAAGCTTTTCTCAAAGAATTAAGAAATGCAATAATCTATGAGTATGATTATAAGTCATCAGGAGTGGGTTTAATACTATGTTCATTTAGCAGCAAAATAGTAGTAGTAGGTTCTCCTTTAGGGTCTATGCCCCATCTAGCCATAGGGCCAGGTATGGGTTTCATCCCGTTGAGTATGGCTTCAATCCAGAAAGTGTTTGGTTACTCCTATTATGCTTGTACCACTACTGCCCTATTAGGTATTCCAGAGATCTGTTTTGACCTTTTATCAGACTACAAAAATTGCATGCATAATATAGCCTTTTGTTTTGAAAAACTTCTGTTTGTAAATGATTTTTCTTCATGCAGAGAATAAAATAGATGTCTCCCCCACTTTATTCCTAGGTGACATTCTACTGATGGATATAGCACACCATTTTCATGCTCCTATACACAGATACTAGTTTTGTTTTCAGTTCTTGTAAATGTACCTAAGCCTCAGTGAGCATTCTAGTACAAGTTTGTATGTTTATATTTTCTTTTCATCTTTGTAAATATTTAAGGATGGATTAGGTGAATTAGCTGGGTCAGGATTTCTGCGACATTAAGAAACTGCCAATTTCCTCCAGTGATTGTATCATTTTTATATGCTCACCACCACTGAATGAGTAAGCACAGCTGCTCTGAGTTCTTCCAGCCTTTCGTGTTGCAACTTCATTTTAATTATCCTCTTAACTTCAGCTACTCTGCCATGGATGTATTTGTAATTCACAGTGGTTTTACTAGTAGTTCCCTGAGGACGAACAGCATTGGCATCTGTATGTGTTTGTTTCCTACTACATACTTTCTGTCAAAAAATTTTCACGTTTTTTGTATTTTATTGCTTTCTCTTATGAATGTTTTAAAGATTATTCAATTAGCTTAATATCAGTCATTTGAAGGTGCAATGCAATTTCTTTCGGGTTAAAATTTGCTTTTCTTTTTTTTCATGGCATTGATAAACAAGAGTTTTAATTTTGATGAAGAGACTAGTTAGTATGTTTTTCCCATTACACTCATTGATATTTGTGTTTTTTAAAGAAAATACTACTTTTTATCTCTAGGATACAGTGTTTTCCCATAAGAGTATATGTCTATTATATTATATATTAAATCTGAAGGCTACATTAGGGCAGCCTTCACAGTTAATTTTGAGAATGGTATTAGGTAAAAATCAACCTTACCTTTTTTTTTTCCTATGTGCAGCATTTAGCATTCAATACTTCAGGGTACTTACTTTAAATGTTCTTTTTCTCTATTGAATTATGTAGGCTATTTTGCCAAAATTTACTTATATGTGTGCTTTTATTTTATTTCCATGTTTTTTCTTGGTTTACACATTTTCTATTCTTATGTCATATTGTGTCAATTTTTGTTTACAAACTTCACAGTAGATATTTAAGATGAATACAACGATTTCTTGTGCTTTGCTGTCTTTTAAGACTCTTAAAAAACTTTATATTTAGATAGCTTCATCATAAAAATTTTAGATAAGCTTTTTAATATCTTCAAATACATATTGCTGCATTCTGAACATTTTCACAGAGAATTCACACAATTAGTAACTACATGATAAGGGAAAATGAGAAGAATTAAATATTTGGCTCAGGTGGTAAAACACTTTCTGAGCAAGGGAGAGGACTGAGTTTGTGTCTTCATCATTAAAGACAAAGCTTGGCTTAATGGATGAATATGTAATTCCTGTACTGAGTGGAAACAAATAGATTACCTGGACAAATTTAGCCAAATGAGTGAGCTTCAGGCTCAATGAGAGATCTTATCTCAAAAGCAAAGGAAGAAAGCAGTACTAGAAGACACCTGATGCCCACTTCTGCCTTTCTAAACATACATAACAACTCATAATGTTTTTCATTTTCTGAATATTTTAACAGGCTAGCAAAAGCTCTTGTCCCAGATAATATAATGTAACACAAAGACAAATTGTAAAGGGGAACTTGATCAAGTTTTATAAAGATTGGGATTTGTTTGAGTTGAAGTGTGAGTAAATATTCTAGGTTACCACTCCTTTCAAACATTTTAAATTATAATAACCAAAAAGAGGAGACACAGACTAAAATTAAAGAGTTGCCACAGTTCTGTCCTGTGGAGTTTCAGATCAAGAAAAACGTATGTATATCGCTAGATTTTAAATTCCTGAGAGTCTTTTTACAGGTGAAACCTTCAGTGTACTGGTTAGAAAGAAGTAAGAGAAAGCTGGGGCTCTCAGGCTGCAAGTTGAGCACTTTCTCCTTTGTCATTGGACCACATCAAGGTGTTTTGAATCTTGGTTTGCTGTGAGACATTGTTTGGCCTACTGTAAAAGTAACTGGCAGTACTGTACTACCTCACAAGAAAGATTCAAAACCCATAATAAGAAAAACGTTGCGGTACTGGCATAAACACAGACACACAGACTAAGGAAATATTATAGAGAGATTGATTGTCTAACCATACAAATATCAATAATTTTTGGCAAAAACATAAAAGGAGGGAATGTTTTTAATGAACAATATTGGGATAACTGGATATCTATAGACAAAAGACTAAAATTAGACTGCATCTCATACAATAAAACAAGTCCAGAAAATAGATTAAAGACTTAGATGCAACACTTAAAAACTGAGATATGACACCATAAAGTATCTAATAAGTAACTGAGAATAGCTCCATGGCGCTGGTTTGGATAAAAAGTTTTGCATATGAACTGAAGTACAAGCAACAGGATGTAAAATTATCAAAATAAAGAGCTTCTACATTGACATTATCAAAACAAAACAAATAACTGAGCAGAATGGCAATCTATGCAGCTGAGGAAAATATACATTCAAAATATACTTTTATGAAGGATTAATATATAACATATATAAGAAAGTCAAACATTTAGAGAACAAGAAAACAAATATTCTGATTTCAAAATGGGCAAAGTATCTGAATGAACTTTTATTTTTTTCTTGAAAATAAAATGTTTTCATATAATACATTCTGATGATAGTTTACCCTCCAAAGTTACCTTCCAGATTCTCTCCACCCCCTCACCTGTCCAACTCCAAGCTTTCTTTCTCTCTCCCTTTAGAAAACAAAAGGACAAAAGAAAATAGAATTTAAAAAATCACAAGAAACACAAACACACACACACACACACACACCATCAAAACACAAAATCAGAGACCATAATATACTATATTATTCAATCAGTAGGGTTGAAAAGAATGTCCAAATAAAAATATTCAAATAAAGAAATATGAAGCAGCAATAACAAAATCTCCCAAGACATCATTGTATTTATTTTGTATTGACATATATATCTGGACATGAGGCTTTCCTTAAGTATGTGTTATGTATCCAGTGAGATTCCTTTAGTGAAACCCTTTTTTTTTTTAAGGTGGTAATGGGTTGGAGATAGCTTTCTAGTTGGGGATGGAAGCATGTTCACTTCTCTTCTCAGCCCTGGGACCCCACTTGACATAAACCCATACAGGCCTGTACATACTGCCACAATCTTTATGAGTTCTTATATACATCAGTCCTGTTGTGTCTAGAAGACTTTGTTTCCTTGATGTCATCTATTCTCTCTGGCTATCATAATCTTTCTCTTTCTTCTGCATAGCTCCATGTACCATGAAAAGAGAGGTTTGATGAAGACATCACATTAAGGACTGAGCATTACAAAGTTTGTTCTTTGTTAGGTTATGAATCTTTGTGTTAGTGTTCATCCAATGGAGGAGGGAGTTTCTCTGATAATGGCTGATGGAGACACTGATCTATAGGTATAGCAGGATGTTCTTAAGGGTCAGTTTACTTCCATGTCTCTTTAGCAGAATAGTAATATTTGGTTTTTCTCTAGAATACTGGCCTATGTATTTTTGGGTTCTGGGCTGCCAGAGTACTGTCAAATATTGGTTCCCTCTTGTGGAGTGAGATTTAAGTCTAACCCCACAAATAATAATCATTTATCAAAAGAATATAGGGATGATATATATATATATATATATATATATATATATATATATATATATAATCACTAATTATCATAGAATGCAAATTAGAACCACAATGTGATATGTTACCTCACCCATAATATAATGGCTATTATCAAATGGAAGGAGGTAGAAGAAGACATGTGGAGAAAAGAAACACCTGTATATGGAGATTATTAATTTGTGCAGCTATTGAAGACAGCAGCATGACAGCCTCTCACATGAAAGTGATCTACTTTTCCTCTTAATGACTGTATATTTAACAGAAATAAAATCAATGCTTTAAAAATGTTTTCTTGTAGCTGTACTCAAAACATCATTCTGTATAATAGCCAAGATATAGGATAAATATAGACATTTGCCAATGGACGAATAGGTGAAAGAAACAAGGTAAATATACAAAAGAGACCACTGTTTGGAGTAACAAGAAGGAAACTTGACATTTTCTTTCCTATTTTTTAAAAAGATTTTATTTATTTATTTTATATGATAAGTACACTGTAGCTGTCTTCAGACAAACCAGAAGAGGGCATCAGACCTCATTGCAGATCGTTGTGAGCCACCATGTGGTTGCTGGGAATTGAAGTCAGGACCCCTGGGAGAGCAGCCAGTGCTCTTGACCGCTGAGTCCTCTCTCCACCCGACATTTTCAGCAACATAGATGAACACAGGGCTTTTAAGAGCAACAAACTTGGAACAGAGTGACCAACACCATGCCATCTCACTTAAGTATAGAATCTGAACATTTGGATTTAGAGAAGTTCAGTCTTGGGGTGCTAGTTATTCGGGAATAGCAGCTACCCAGCTACCCAAAAATATTCCAATTAGCAAAGCAATAGATTTCAAAAACCTGTTGTACATACAATGGTTATGAGCATAGACAGAGTTTTGAAAATTGCTTTGGACATAAGAATTAAGTGTTTTCCCTGGAAAATAATAAGCAGCTGGAGAGATGGCTCAGCAGTTGCGTGTTAACTGCTCTCACAAGGGCCACTGTTTTTCTTTCTATTTCTCATATAGTGGCTCACAAATACACTTGACTCAAGATCCAGAGGATCTGACATCCTTCTCTTGCCTTCTTGGGCTCATGTGCAAATGTGATGCATGTAAACTTACAAAGGCTTGCACATATGTGACTAAATTAAACACAGATAAATAATTTAAAAAATGAGAATGTGAAGTAATACACATACAAACTAGTTGTTATTCTACAATGTACACTTATGTGAATACACACACATACATATGTACATACACATATAAAACTTTTGTCTGTTTAAAAATAAATAAAAGTAAATGAACAAATCATTGTAGCCAGAGGCAGAAATTGGTAAAATGTCTGGAATTCATTGATTGGCTATAACATTAAGTTGTTCTTTTTTATCATTTACTTCGATTAATCAGTTTTTATTTATAATTGGTCAATGGCAGCAAATCTCCGTTAATGAAATAAAAGAAAACAGGAAATGATTATCACCATGCTAGAGTAGATCAGTAAGAGTCAGTCTTTTAAACTGACTTTGTAATTAAGGCTATTAGAGAGGGGAGCTGTAGTTTTATATTTTGGTATGAGATAATAACATGTATTTTCAAATTAAACACATTTGGTTTGTGCAAAAGCAGGATATCCTTTTCATCTTCCAGTAATCTACAGTAAATATTTAGGTTATTTGAACAATAGAACAAAAACAAACAGAGAAGTGCAAACAGTTTACAAGTGTAATATATTCTTTCAACACTTAAAATACGGCCTATAATAAAAAACAATCTGAAGTAAAAGATGTATGCTCTCAAAGCGAATACCTTAGTATCTCTCTTGCCCATGTGGATGCATTAAGGATAAGACATTGTTTCTGGTGAGAAAAGTGAGAAAAGTAATTACATTGCATTTTAAGAATCTATACAATATCCACTGGAGTCAACTACTTTTATGATTTTGTCAAATAGTGACTATTATGTCATCTAGCAGTGTGTGTATATTGATAGGATGACTGCACTCTAATGATTACAAAGAAAAAAATCTTGCTGATATCAAAAGTCAAATACTTATGTGGTAGGTTATATACAATATCAATACAAAAAACAAAAAACAAACTAGGCTCCAATAAAGCCCAATGGGGCCATACAAGAAATTCTGGCTTCAGGAGCTCAAGTGTGTAGTTCAAGTAAGCATTCCTCTTTCTCATAAACATTGAAATATTACAGCCAATATTTTCTGTTCTGGAACCTTCCTCATGCCAGATTTTCAAAAAGAATAGTGACTTTTGCTTGATAATTGGAATATAATCCAGAAAGGATAAAAGTGGAAGATTTTTCTTCAATAGGAGCAGCAAAAATTCCACTGTGACTAGGATAACAAGTTGTAGTGGAGTGGGAAGTACCATCATGTGGTACAAGCCATGTCCTCATTAATAGGTAGGATTCGGGAAATGTGTGTTATACCATTTCATATAGGACTTGAATATAGGAAGTGTTTTATTTTTAATTCTGTTAGATTTATTTGTGTGTGTATGCATGTATATGCATGCATGCATGTTTAAATAGGTACACATGCACATACACAGAGCTGTGCATGCTGTGGCATGCATGTGTGCAGTTCAAGGACAACTTGTAGATTTTGGTTAATTCTTATCCTACTATGTGAGTCCCAGCGGATCACACTTAGGTTGTGAGGCTTGGTGATTGTTATACACTATGCCATCTTGTAGGTCCTAGATGAGGATATTTTGCCTTCCTAGGTGAAGATTTTTTATTTAAGCGAAACAATAAGCATTAATTGATTAATTACTCTTATTTCAGTAATTAAAAAATCAATTTCTCATATGATATAATTTGTGCTTATTAAAGTTAATTCCACTGATAATGTTATTCTCATTTGGTGCTTTCTGAAAATGTGAGGCAAGATCTCTATGAGTGATCCTTGAATCAAAGTATGGATTTCAACATGATTCTTATGTGGTTTATATGCACCAAGGTTTGATAATCAGATCTTCACTCCAGTTTGCATTGAAAAAAATAGTTAAGGTTTCCATTCAACTCTTTTGTTTTATGTAATTGAAACATTTGTTTGTCAGATGTAATTGTTGTCTCAGAGGCTTACTGCTGAATAAGGTCACCTTTTCTAGTTCTTTCTGAATTCTGGCTGGCTGGTTGAACACAGGTCTCCTGGCTCAAAACTCCTCCCAAAGCTGACTGATTCAAATTGGCTTCTCTCAGCTTCTGACTGAATTGCTCTGCTTGGTCTCAAACTGACACTGGCAATCTGTTCTAAACTTTTGGTTCCTTCTCATTCTCTGGCTCATTATGTCTTTATAAAGACCTGCTCTCTCTCTCTCTCTCTCTCTCTCTCTCTCTCTCTCTCTCTCTCTCGCTCTCTCTCTCATCACCATCTTTTCTTGTCTGTTCTCATGAGAGTTGGGCATATCCTAGCTCTGACTCATTCTGTCAAACCTTTCTCTGATTTGTTACTTTGCCCTTCTACTAGATGTTACTTTCAAACATGACTGCTTCCTTCTACAAATTAACCTTACCTACGTTGTTTGCAATAAAAGGTGTATACTAAGTCATGTCTGTACTGTAGCCAAATGACAAAGAACATTATGTGTGTGTGTGTGTGTGTGTGTGTGTGTGTGTGTGTGAGAGAGAGAGAGAGAGAGAGACAGAGACAGAGAGAGAGAGACAGAGAGAGAGAGAGAGAGAGAGAGAGAGAGAGAGAGAGAGAGAGAGAGACGGAGAGAGAACCTTCATGTTTGTATGTGTGCCATGTACCTCGCAGAAGGCAGATTCCTTGGAACTTGAGTTTTGGGTACTTGTGAGCCAGGATGTTGTTGCTAGGAATTTAATCCAAGTCCCCTGCAAGAATACCAAGTTGTTGTAGCCAGTTCACCATTTCTCCAGCTTCCTATTCAACTTTTAAAGCTTTCTTATCCATTTAGTTTTTGACAAAATTTGGAGAGTAAGTAAAATTGTTTAAATTTTTAGTTTAGTCTATTTCAAAGAAAATGGGTACCATGGGAAACAGTGAGTTTTCTATAGAAAAAATAAAAGGGGGAACACCATAATAGCAGATGGTAGGGACCCAAAGTCAAAGATAGTTTACACTTACTCCCTAGCCCAAAATTTAGTCCCATGGTTCATTATTTGGATAAGATACATATGTTGCATAGTTGGTACCATAGGTAAGCCCCAAGAAAACAACAGACTGTGGTCCATTTGCATGTTAGTGATTTAAAACTTTGAAAGAAAAATTTCCCATAGAAAGCATTATGTGGTAGGTGGTTCCAACATAGTCTGTAAAATCTTACTCTTTCAAGTTTTTTCCAAAAAATACAAAACAAGTGTAATTACTTGATTAGAAGTAAGACTTTGAGAATACTTGTAGAAAAGAGTGTGTATTAAAATGGCAAGTACTTAGGTTCAAATTTTGCCTCTCATGTCATCTAACTCTTCACTTTGAGTGAATTCAGTTGTCTATTATAAAAAAAATTACCGTTAATTACCTTATTCAATCTTATTAAAAAGAAAATGTTTTTAAAAATCACTTGGTGTTGAATTAAATTGCTTTTCATGATTGACCATATAATATTAAGTTATTTTATGTCATCAAATAATTGTAAACAAGAAGCTAATAATTAGAGATTGAGCCCTTAGTGCACCCACTTTTGCCTCAACCTTCATATTTGTCTACAACCTTCCATGCCTCAACTCCACTGCACTGTACTCACTGCACGGACTCCCAACTGACTGTACCAAACTCAGCTCCACTAAACTGAACTTACTGAACTGGCTCCCTTCCTAAGCTGCTCTTAAATATCGTTATTCCTGCGCATTGGGTATATCCTATCGCTGTCTCATTCTGTCAAATCTTTCTCTGATTCATCACTTTGTCTGACTCTCAATTAGATGTCTTTTTCAAACATGAATGCTTTCTTCTACACACTAGTTTTACCTTATAGGTGTGTACCAAGGGCATGTCTGTATTCTAACAAAATGAATTAAAGGAGTGTGGCATGTCTGCATTCCAGCTGGATCACACAGACCTAAGTTTTTGGAAGTGATCCCTTGTCAGAGAAGCCATGTTGCTGGATAAAAATTCCTCTACATCCTGGCGCAAGTAATCAGCAGGTGCTACTATTTTCTGAAATGGGGTCCATCTTGTCTGTGTCCTTCATTCTAATAGGCAATGTAGAGCTTTAAATAGACATGCATATAGAAAAAGAATTATATGGGAAGAGGAAGGGAAATGGATGTAGTGAGTAAAGGATACCAGAAAAGGTCATTGATAAATATGATCGAAGATATATGCACACTTGAAATATCTCAGTGAAGCCAATTATTTTGTACAGTTAATATATGCTAATTAAATGTTAAACAGCACATAAAGAATGTCATTCTAGCAGTCCAGTTTATATTCAATGTCAAGTAGCACCAAAGAAATATTATGAGCACCTTGTATAAGTGTTTACAAGGTTTGCCTTCCCGGACTTTTTCTCCTGACTCACCTGCAGTTTCTCCATGAACTTCATGGTGCCCTTTTACAATTGTCAGTGCTGTGCCTTCATGTCAGCCTTCCATCAGCCAACTTGCTGGTATTACTACTGTATCTCCTTTAAGTCTCAGCACTACTGTTTCTGTTTATGCGCATGTGTGCGTGCGTGCATGTGTGTGTGTGTACCTTTGAGAGTACATGTAGAGCTTAGTGATTAACATCAGGAATCTTCTATTACTATCTTTTGAGATAAAGCCATTCTCTCTCTTGATGAAGCTCATGGATTAAGTCAGAATGGTTGAGCAGGAGTGCTTGGCTATGAATCCAGTGCTGGATTCACATGCCTCCATGAGTGTTGCAAATCTGAACTTTGGTCCTAATTTTTACCCAGAAAGTACTTTATTCACCTAGCCATTTCCTTAGCCACGAACTCTGCTTTTGCATTGCTCGAGCATTGTAAGCAAGACCCTACTATTTAGCTTCATGGAGAGCACTTTGCCAATGCAGATGAAGAGGACATTCTGCTTGTAGAGCTCTGCCTGCTTGTTGGCTCAGACACTCTGCTTGTAGTGTTTGTGTGCAGTAGGCTAAAGCTTGGAAGACCAAAACATGAGCAACTGATACATACAGGTGACAAGTGGTACCAGAGTGTGGTGAGTTGTTCTGATCTCTACGGATAGTAGATCCACATGGACATTGTTCTTTTTCCTCCGCAGCATGGTTGCTTCAAATCTGAGATAAGATAATGAAGACCCTGATCTAGTAGATCTATTGAAGTGAGACAAAGTAATATATCTGGCACCAGAAGAAATATTCCTCTAGGTCTTGATAAATGGCTCAGTGGTTAAGGGACCTTGCTGTGCAATCATAAAGACCACAATTCAGATTTCAACACCCAGGTAACAAGCTGGGTATCTTGAGAACACCTGCAATCCATCTCTGTAGGATATCAAAGCCTCTTATTGCCTCCACGTGTGAAGATCTGTGAGCATCTACTGATGAACATACATTAATGCAAACAGGTATATATACACATTAATTAATTAATTAATTAAATTAATATTTTTTAAAAATAAATATTATTATGTTAATTACATCTCTTATGGGAAATATTTACCAAGTTTGCACTGAAAAGGATCTGCAATCTGTGTTAGAAGTGTATTTACAATATTGAATTGTTTTAGTATATTCATTCTTAGGGAAATAGCCCAGTAAAATGTATATTATCTTAATTTTGTTCCTTGAATTTTCATTGAGTCATATGTTCTCAAGTCAAATTGGCATCATTTCAAGAATTCAAGACTAAATGCATTCTACATGAACATTTAAGCCTGGGTTGTCATATACAAAGTGGATGGTCCAAAAGAACCATTCTGTTTGTTTTTTACTTAATTGGTATAGTAATGCACGTACACACACACACACACACACACACACACACACACACACCACTGGCTTATAGTAAAGTAAGGTACATTAAACTTAGTCTGGATTGCCAATGTAATCATATTATTTTTACTTTAAATGTAAGGCCTAGGTCCTAAGTATTTAAACTTAGAGCATAAAACAGCAGTAGGCTTATGCTACAAGTTTATTAGAATTCCTTGACTAACTAAGGCCCTGAACTTCTCTGCCAAAGCAATCAAGGAAACACAGTCATAGTAAATACATGGATTTTCAGGCCTCTTAAACAATTTACCATTTCCGAGTATACCAAGTATTCAAGTTCCTGTGAAATTTTTGTATTAGTTATTCAAAAAATCAAGAGTACTGGATCTATTGAATCTTGACATAGTCTCTGAGTAGCAAATATGCTAAATGAGACTCCCAAGAGCTGCTGAGTCTGGGATTGGTGTAGAACCTGTGTGGGGTCTCCTGGGAGCTACAATCACAATAGCACAGTTTTGCTACTGCACCATCCTGAGCTATGTCTGAGGACAATATATAACTGTCAAAAATAGAGTGAGCTCTTTCTAACGGAGGAGAGGTCAGCTACAGTGCAGTTCAAACTATTAGCAGTAAATAAACACTATCCATTCTAGAATAAATTCTACTACCATCTACTAAACATTATGAAAATTTCTTTCTTATAAATTTGGTGTCATAGTTGTTTTACAGAAAGGCCTTTCCTGTTGTATTAGGCTCATCTCCCAAGAAGGTGAAACCTTACTTTCTCTCTTAAACAAACAAATCTTGAAGTGTAATTTGATCCTGTGACTAAGAATCTCTGTGAGTTGACAGTGAGATTTATTTTTGACGTAACATTTTATGAACATCTGAGAAATGACAAACCAAAGGGTTTCAGAGTCCATCTCTACTACAGAGCCGTTTAGGATTTTTTTCTTTTATAAAATGAAGCTTGCTAAAAGAAATGGACCAAAGTCCATTTGACTAAAAGATTGGCCTGATTTTTTTTTCCTGAACACAGACTATTTAGCTTTCATTTGTGGAAATGAGGAGAAAGCAAATTCAGTACAGACCTGAACTCACATTTAAAACATTTAAGTATAATAAAAGTTCAGGTATTTTGCGATAACAAATAGCCAATAAATGAATTTACATCATACACCATTATGAAGAGAGGGAGATTCTTTTTAATATTTAAATTCTTGAGTTACTAAATCAGAAATGCCATGAGGAATGATTCATATTCAAAATTAGTCTTGCATAGGTTTTTTGAGCTAGCTATAATAAATGATGAGTTAGAAGCAAGAAATACTGCTGTTTATTTTACTGTCTTACCTTGGAGAAGTTTAGGCTAGTGAAGCATTCTGTACCTCTAAAATATCCTAATGTACAACTGAGCCAAATGTATGTATTGCATTTGACAGTCATAATCTTCCCATGAAGTTTCCCAGGTCACGAGGGCAGCGAGATCCCTTTTAGCTCGCTCCATTCCTCACCAACCATCATGTTTATTCTTTCTTTCTCGCCACCTCTACAGTTACCAGCAAAAACAGGGTTCCTGTGAAAAGCTAGTACACAGTGCAATTTGGTGCGTTAGAAGCTAACACGAGTGTAAGTCTTGATGATCATTTGTAATTTTTTAAATTACAATCTATTATTCATAATGAACATTAAGCGTGAGAATGTTAGAATTTATGTCAAAGTGTCTACTTACTGATTTTCCACTATGCAAATGTAGTTCACTTCATTATTGAACAGAGAAACAAAATCAGTGGGACAAGAGAAGAGTGAAAGGCAGCACTCACTTATTTAGAAGGTAGTAACAATAATCTGTTTGATTATCTGTCACATGGACCTGAGAGCTTTGTTAACTTTCTGACAGTTATTAACATACTTCTCAACCAATTTTTTTCTGATGCCCAGAATTTCTATGATTGCTTCATCTACAAGGATACCTGTTGCCTTCATTTTTTGCATGGGATTAAGTTATGGTTGGGGAAGATATCATTTGGCTTCATCCAGACTTCTAGCATCAGCTTCTCCCCAAGTCATGGTACCCATGTTCCCAACCTCATTCCTTTTTGGCCTTATTCCCAGTAATAGTCCATTCCAACTTTGCTTGAGTTGGACTGTTATCCATTAAGGTTCATATGCACCTCATTTCTTTTGGTTGAAACTTTAATAGATATTACATTGCAAAATTTAAATAGTCTCCAAGTATCAACCATGATTTACATTTTCTACAGAAATGAAGAGAACTCATCAGTGAATACTACAAATTGGGGCATTCAGTTAGCTTTAGGTTAGCTGTACATCTCCTAATGCAAATAATAGGGTAAGAAAAATTTCATGGCATAATTTGTGGTTATCCACAGTGTTATTAATAAAAAACATATTTTGTTAGATCAGAAACTACATTTTACCTAATGTAATGAGACTGTGACACTGCTGTTCTTTGAGCAAGGTTTAATTGTCACATTTAAAAATTGTTGAGTACATAATGTATAATGCTCTTCATGGCAGATCTAAAACACAGCATAACTAATCTATATTAATGGAAATAATAAGACTTGCTGCCTATGATTAATAGACATTGAATTTAAGGGGCCGAAGGAAGTAGCCTATATTATGGGGAAAATCTTTCTTAATTGCTTCACCAGAGTAGAACCATGTTATAACTTATCAAGCCACATGTATAAAATTTGCACTTTTTATGCTATAAAAAAATATACAAGGAAAATATGAGATTTTTTGGATAACTGTAATATTAATTTTTCAAAATGTTAGTATTTTGTACCATGTTATTTCTTTTTTATTGCTTTAGGCATTTTTAAAACATTGGACTTTTTTCTGGTACTTTGTTTGATTTGAAGCAATAACCCAATAGTATACCCTGTTTTCTCTCTTTCTGTATTTTATTTGAAATAACAAATTAATGGCATCATATCTATTACCTACTTGGTATTCTAATCATTGCCTTTCTAATGCTTTTCTGTAAATTTTAGTTGTTTAAATTTTTGAAAAATTGGGTTTATTAATTTTTTGTTTTCAGTATATCCCAACTGCTGTTTCCCCTCCTGCCATTCCTCCCAGTCCTTCACTACTCCTTCAGTGCCCACCTCCTCCTCCCCTCCCCCTTCTAACCTCCACTCTCCACAGATGCACTCCTCCTCTGTTTTCCTTCAGAAAAGGGCTCAATGGAACTTATGTGTCGGAAGAGCTAAAGTGGGAGGAGTAAAGAGATGAAGAGGAAAAGGAAGAGGAGGAGCGAGGTGAGGGAGAGAGCAGAGATGTAGGTGGATGAAAAGCCATTCAGGTATGGAGAGCAGTCCCGGGTAATTGGTTAGCTAATTGGGAAACACCTCTAATTGTATGGGCATATTGTTACTGAGCATTACCAAATATATAAAGCCTTTGATTAATATTTAAGCATTAGAGTCTCATTTTCTACTGGGCCCGCATGGGTGGTGGGATGGTCTGGGCACAGCCCAGCTTTGTGGAGACATTTTGTAGGTGGGAGGGCCAGTGTCTCCAGCCATCTGAGCTGTGGCAGCAGCAGCGAGAACACATTTTCGCCACTCGCTCGTGGCCTCAGGCCTAGCCTAGTCAGGAATATGGCGGCTCAGTAATACAAGATTGGGTGCCACTGCTTTACATATTTCTCACTACACCTAGGTGCTTAGGATCATGTTTGATTTGATGGATGAGACAATGAAGTACCTAATATAGTAAATAATTAAGCTTGAGAGAGATGTCTTTATATCAGTAAAAATGAGTTGTTGTTTTGCTAGAAGGTTGGCTGTATCAGTATCACGAGGAGATTATGTTTTAGTATAGCGAGTTCAGAAAAGGATATACAAAGAAGATAATATACAGTTATAAGAAGGAATGAGTAATGATTAGACTGAGTCTTGTGGTTTTTTTTTTTTTGTTTTTTTTTGGTTTTTTTTTTTTTTTTTTGGTTTTTTTGAGACAGGGTTTCTCTGTGTAGCCCTGGCTGTCCTGGAACTCACTCTGTAGACCAGGCTGGCCTCTAACTCAGAAATCCGCCTGCCTCTGCCTCCCAAGTGCTGGGGTTAAAGGCATGCGCCACCACTTCCCTGGTTAGACTGAGTCTTAAAGAAGACAATTTCAAGGGTTTGGAAGAGAAGACACAATATTACATAGGAACCTTCTTTCCTAGAAATTTTATGAGCCACCGCTGGGTAGCAGTAATGGAAAACTTTCCTTTTCGAAGATCTGGGAATGTGGTTGTTGCTTTCATTCTCCTCATGGGAATTAGCATGTGTTTGTAAGGCTTATTAGAGGTGCATGTGTGTGGGGTAAATGAAATGAAACACAGTGTTGACAAGAGCTGTCTGTAAATGTCTAGGTTTGGATTGGCTCCCCTGCTCTTGGCTTCAAACCTCTGGCATACACAGCACAGGTCAGAAACAGTTACTGAAAGGCTTAAAGCAACAATTCTTAAACAAGAAAACTACAAATGCATTTAATCAGTTGAAATAGGAAGTGATTTACATGAAACATCTCAGTGGCTTCTAGCTTATGTGCATGTTAACTAGATGTGCAGTGCTTTCAGACTGAAAATGTTCATGCTTGACATTAGACCTGGGGCCCAGGCTGGCCTGGAACTTCTATGTAGCCAAAAGATGAGCTTGACCTTCTGACCATCCTGCCTCCATACCTGGAGGGTTGGAATTAAAGTTTTATGAAGTTATGAAGATTAAACTAACACATCTATATCCTTAGCCCCATACTGAAAGCTTTTCAGGCATTCTGAAATGTAGAGGTAATCAGCAGGAACAAAAGGAAAGCAAGCACTCATGACAGGTCTCTCCAAATGCAATGTCTGTTGAGGTTTTGTAAATTTATGAGCACATGTTTATCCAATAGACACCCAGGGTACCAAATTGAGAACACTTCCACTTGGGAAGCTGCATGCTTGTCCACCCAGGATTTTTTTATAGGGCAGAAAGGGAAAATTGTGTGATTCTCCTATATTGGAGCTATGAGGATGTATTTTTTCCTATAGAAAATA
>NW_021604616.1:5319857-5340606 GCF_004785775.1 Grammomys surdaster | reverse complement strand
TATTTCTATCCAAATGGCTTAACTAAGAAGTAGATAAATTATTTTGAAAATATTCATTAAATTGAAAACTGTGTGCAAAAATGACTGTACATCACCAGTAATTTAAAGTGACTAAAAAGAGAATAAAACATAAAATGGTTGAGTGTGCTGCTGGCATGCAGGTGTGATATAACTGTGATAGGCTAAGATAGGACCATCTTATCAGATGGTTGACAAGAAATGAAAGTAAAGCTGTTGTGGCCTTTATGTAAAATAACAGAAAGTATAGTCCTAATTTTTCTCTTGTATTTGAGAGTGATCAAAACATATGATAAGCATACTACAATTAGTTCAGAGTCGAATGCAATTTTAGGCCCCTATGGGTAATGACTGAGGGTTATACTTGAGCAAAAGGCCAGGAATTCTGTAGATTATAGACCTCTTAAACAACTTCATAACAGAAAGATGCTCAATCATGTTTTAATGTATGGATTCACTAGAATCAGTACCTTTCTTCTTCCTGTTCAGACAGAAAAAGATAATTCATATTTAAGAAAGAGAATTTAATAATGTTAATATGATACAATGAATATATGTTAAAGGAGTTAAAGAGGTAAGCCTGAAGTTTATAGGGAAATATGTTGAATAGATAGAGAAATATAAGATGATATCAACAGTCAAATTTCTGAAGAAATGGCTTGCTGATTATGAACTAGGAAAAATAAAGAAAACCTATTGTCTTAATTACTTTGAAGGAGACAGAGCTTATTTTAATTTGAAGTTTCAGAGAGATACAGTTCGCCATGGTAGAGAAATCATGGCAGCAGACAGTGAAACCATAGTGGCAGAAACTGGAGATGGTTCTCACTTTTCAACTACACTCAGAGAAAAAACAAGAAGTGAAGCTAGTCTGTAAAGCCTCACAGGCTATCCTGAGTTACACATTCCATCCAGTAAGTTTTTACCTCTTAAAGATTCACATTTTTTGCACACAAGACTACCAGCTATTTGCCAAATATGCAAACATATGAGCCAATGGGGTGGGGAGATTTTACATTGTAACCACAATGATTGTATTATCTCTGCTAATTATAAATTCATTCATACTTTTCACGTTTTCTTAGTAGATCAGACAGAAAATAGCTCTTCTTTTCCATTAAAATAGAAATCACCATTGAAATATTTGTTGCAGGTCTCAGGCAGATAATCACGCTGCCTATATAAAGAATAAATAACTAGTTACAGCACTAAGCAATGGAAAAGCAAGGCAACAAAATTAGCCAAAACGTTTCAAATATGATTTTACAAAAGATGGTATTATAACTAAGCTGTGTTCAAATAGCGGTGGTTTGGCAGTGTTATTTGGAATTTAGCCTGGTGAAGAATTACATTGTAGACACCAAAGACTGGTCTTTGGGGCTAGCTAGAGCTAGCTAGTACCCTGGATAGCTCCATGTCATATCAGTAGGATGGCTCCCTGGTATCTATGGCAGATTCTTCAGAATGGGTTTTCTACATGGTGTCTGTATAGTTCCCAACAAGCACATTATCATCATCATTATCCTCTGAAAATGTTTAGTTTTCCCACCAAATTTGAAGTGTTAGGTATTTAGTATTAATCTCATATTTGATAAAAATCACTTGTGCCTGGCAGGTATAATGGTATAAACCTCAAATTCCAACACTCAGGAGGAAGAGGCAGCCAGGTTTCTTAAGTTTAAGGACAGTGTGGTCTAGATGAAACCAGTTTGGCCAGTTCAGACAAGTTAAGGGTGTATCATAAGATATTCTGTTTTAACAAAACAAACAAACAAACAAACAGACAGACAGACAGACAAAACAGAAAAAAAAAACCAGAACAAAACAAAAAACCTTCTTTCCCAAATTTTGGCCAAGTCACTGGGGAAGATAAAGAGCATGCTTTCCAAAGCAAGGGAGACTGTATACCCTGGGATTTCTTTATTATTGGGTTAGGATTAAGAATCAGCTCATATAAAATTGACTCAAGGGTACTCTAAATGAAGGAAATATTACTATACTTATACATAGTTGTACTGGCTGGTTTTGTGTCAACAAGCTTCAATTATCACAGAAAAAGGAGCTTCAGTTGAGGAAATGCCTCCATGAGATCCAGGTGTAAGGCATTTTCTCAATTAGTGATGGAGGGGGGAAGGCCCATTGTGGGTGGTACCATCCCTGGGCTGATAGTCTTGGGTTCTATAAGAAAGCAAGCTGAGCAAGACAGGGGAAGCAAGCCAGTAAGTAACATCCTTCCATGGCCTCTGCATCAGCTCCTGATTCCTGAGCTGCTTGAGTTTCAGTCCTAACTTCCTTTGGTGATGGACAGCAATGTGGAAATATAAGCTAAATAAACCCTTTCCTCCCCAACTTGCTTCTTGGTCATGATGTTTGTGTAGGAATAGAAACCATGACTAAGACAAATTGGTACCAGCATAATGGGGTACTCCTGTAACAACCAGACCATGTTTTGGGTAGGACTGTGGAAGGACCTTGGAACTTTGAGCTAGAAGAGTCATTGAAATGTTAAAAGCTCTGTAGGATGTTCTGTAGGAGCTTGGAAGATAATGTTGAGAACAGTGCAGAAGATGGAGGCCTGGCTTGTGAAATTTCAGAGGGAAGATTAAAAACTTATCAGGGCTGCTGTTTTGATGTGAAGATTCTGTGGTTTGGGTTAGATGGGGTTGAAGAATCAGCTGTGATTAAGAAGATACCAGAACTACTAAAGTGAACCTTTGTGTTACTGAGACTATTGATGCTGGTTAGCTGGAACTAAGAAATTAGTGATGACTAAGAAGAGACTAGCATCACTGAGATGAAATCTGGGAAAGGTGGGTTTTTTTTTTTTTTTTGAGAGCTATGTTCCAGAGATAGCCAAGGTTGTACCTCATGCTATGGCTGGACTTGGTAATGTATAAGAATCACAAAGATGGTTCTAATTTTGAAGGCATGAAGGGGTCATGGAGAGCAGCTCAGGCTGGACACTGTGAGAGGCCATGAAAGGGCATTGGTGAAAGTGCAGCCTCAGTTGCAATTGATGGCTCAGTACTGAAAGGGTCATGCAAAGTTGAGGCTTAGCACCATGTAAAGAGCCTGTGAGCAGCTATCGGTGAAGCCCAGTTGCAGCAGAAGACAGCAGAGTTTTGGAGATGCCAATACCATGAGATGACCACCAATAACAGCAGCAACATTGGAGTATAGGCAGATGGAGCATAGAAGACAAGGTGTGTGCTACAAAGGGCAAGGCTGGAGAAGTGACGCACACCCTTGGAGAAGCCCAGAAGATAGTGAGTTGGGTCCCAGACATTGCATGGTTGGAGTTTGATTTATAAAATTATGTGTACTAAATGGAATAAATTTCACCTGTTAGGAAACTGACAATTCCTGTACATGTAGGCTCAAAAGCTTTGTAAACTAGTTAACACATATTGACTATATTCTAGATTATGGAAACAATGTACAGAAATGTAAAAATAATTACAAATATGAGGAATAAGTGTAGAGTTGCTATTATTCTAAAACTTAAAATTTCACAAACTGATTATTTGTTCAAAAATGTTAATAGACTCAAAAGACATTAAATTGGTAACATGTGTTCATGTATATGATAAATCTAGATGTTTAAAATATATAAAACCACTCATAATGTTTTAATACTACATTAGTAAATACATAATATTTAATAGTCATTGTGAGGGCATACCTGTAATCAAAGATTGCAACAAGTTTAAGGCCAGCTTTGGATCCACAGTGAATACCAGAAAAAAAACAGGGCTACAGAGCAAGACCTTATTCCAAACAAACAAAAATCAAATGGATACAAAAATATACTTGTCAAAATATAAAAATCATTCTACAGTCCATGTTACTCTACATATTTATATATACATATATGACCTATATACAGATTACTAAATGAAATTCATTCCATTTACTACACATAACTGTATTTTCTCAACTCTTTTCATATATACAGACACACACACAAAATCACCTAAATAAATAAATAAATAAATAAATAAATAAATAAATTCAAAAGGAGAATTGAGTAAATGTTTGAGAATAACTGTCCTCAGCTCCTAAATTTTCCAGATAAGAAAAGCAATTTCTCTGCCATGTTCTATTTCATTACCAGTGGATGAATTCTAGAAACAACTTTGTTACTTTAGGGGCAATTCTCTGTCTCTTAGACGAATGTAACAGCAAAGCTTCTCTAGGTTCAGGGCATGTGTAGCCGAGGAGAAACAACCCCAAGCTTTAGAAGTACAGTGGAATGAGCTGTAGTAGGCTGGATGGCACAGTTGCAGTGACTAATTACAACAGGGTGGATGACTTCAGGGTGGACTGGACCCTTTAACACAGTCCCTTGTGTTGTGGTAGTCTGCCAACCATAAAATTATTTTTGTTGCTACTTGATAACTGTAATTTTGCTGCTGTTACAAAGTGTAATGTAAATATCTGACATGCAGAATATAGGATATATAATTCCCAAAGGGGTCATGACTCCCAGACTGGAAATTGCTGGAAGAGGGTAAAGCTTCTGTAACTTAGATAGGGTTCCAGAAATTTCAGAGGATTTCCAACTCTCCCATAATTCTAGACTCCTTTAGTTGTGTTTTATGGAGCCAGTAAGGCAATAGTATGACAACCACCACTATCTCTACAAGGAACCAAGGAGTCAAATGGAAAACTTTACCCTGCTCTTTAGTTTCATATGTTTGTATAGAAAAGAACATGATTGATCACCAGTATAACTCAAGGTTATACATGGTAGACTTCAAGCACATTCTTTTTTTTTTTTTTTTAACAATCCTTTAACTGTCAAATTTTAGTTATCACAGACAATCTGAAAAAGTTTCTACACTTGTGGTTGATAAAGATCTTGAAGACCAAGACAATAGTATTCTTTGAATATTATTTTCATCAGACCCAAAAGGCCAGTAATTACCTTCCTCAGTAGAGCCTATTGTTATTAACATAGTTTTTACTCTAGGGTGGTGATTTAGGAAAAACTTGTCCCAACTGTTATTTGACAACACTATTTCCTACAGTATAACTAAATCAGTCATCTCTATTGGTCCACTATTTTCATACACAAAAAATTGTAGAGTGAAATGGGAAAAAAATCAATGGACAATCCTAAATCAGAGAATCCCAAGATACTAACTAGACTAGAATTGGACACAGGCCTGGGTTGGCCGTTTATTTTGTGCCAAGCTTAAACAGGGCAAACTACGTTATAAACATAAATCACACATGAATGATTAGGTTAAGCCAGGGTCAATATGATTCAAAACTCTACTGTAAATAAAGAGAATCCTCGTGTTGTACTGCAAACAAGTTACTACTATGAATACTAAACCATTGTTTGCAAGAGGAATATTCAAAAGATATATATCATGCTATATATCTTTCTCATGGCCATGTGACAGTTTGTGTGTGAAGAGTTGGCGTTTTTGAAGAAAGCATGAAAAGCTAAATAGCTAGTTTTAGCTTAAGGTTTCTGGAAGTTGTTGAAAACTCAACTTGAATAAAAAAAATGTAAACCTCTGAAATTTAAGTTTTTTCATTGTTATTGCTTGAGGGGGATCCTTATTGTATCCGGCTAAGCTTAAAATAACTATGTGAGGGAAGGCAGGAGTGGACTTCTGTTGTAATAATTATTTAAAATCAACCTCTTGTCAAGCTGACTATCTAAGCTGCGGTGGCTCTACCTAGCTCAGCTGCCATGTTTCTCGGCCAGAGGCCACGTGTGTGCAGCAGCTAGAACCGGCCTGCCAGAAACACCAGCCCTGCCACCTACAAGATGCCAGCGTGGGAGATGGCTCTGCAAAACTTCCATGCTGTCTCCACAAGGCTGGGCATTGCCCAGACCATACCGCGATCCACGTGAGCCCAGTAGAAAGGTGAGACTCTAACGCTTAAAGATTATTCAAAGGCTTATGTATTTGGTAATGATCAGTAACAAGTTACCCATACAATCAGAAGTGTAACTCAATACCCAACCTAGATATACCAACTACCTTTGACTGCTACAGACACATGAAGATCGGCTTCCATCTCCTCTCTCTCCCTCGTTCTCTCTCTCCTAGCTCCTCCTTTTTCTTTTCCTCTCCTAATTCGTCCCACCTTAGCTCCTCCTACTTATATTAAGATCAGACTTCTGATCTTAATATAAGGAGGGGGAAGAAGAAAAAAATTACATGCTCCTAAACTGTCCATAATGGGCAAAAATGTTGTTAGGCTCTTTAGAGGGTACTAAGGTTAGTTGATTTTATTTTGCTGGTTGATTTTTAGCTACTGTGTTTTAATTTATATCCACGTGGTACCTCTGATTTGACCATAAATTACCCTGGAGCAGATTACTTGGGCTGTAGATAAAAATGTGGGCACCATCAGCACACTTTGTTATGTAAGAATGATTGATTTAATCATGTCACAATGTCCCATTTCCTATCAGATGTTTTGCTAAAAGTCTGGACTTGTAGAGATTCTATGATGTCCATGGATGGTACTAACTATATACTAGAATGTTAAGGTTTATATTTGGGGATGTGTGGATTTTACAATGAACTGTAGTTATTACCCTGTAGTGGTGGATAATCATCCAGCCATACTTTAGGGGTGATATTTTATGTTTCCTGTAGAAGATTTTTCAATGAGCAGAACACCACAAGTCATTTACTCTGGACTTGATTATACAAAGCTTTCATCCATTAGGCACTTAATACGTTATGAGATCTGTAGAAATAAATAAGATATTTTACTACAATTGTAAGTGTGTAATCTTTTTTTCATTATTGTGTTTTTCAGTTGCCTTATTTTTGTATACTTTTTTTTATAGTCCAGTAGTTGCCCTGTTCCTGGTCCCTGCCCCTACAGTTTCTCATCCCATTCCTGTTCCTCTTCCTATATCCAAAAGGATGCCCTTCTCAGCCAGGCCTCCCTCTTTTCTGGGCATTTCATCTAAGGTGCCTCCCTTTGAGTCTCCCACCTCCCCAGGTCTCTGGTACTTTCTAGATGGCCACCCCACTTCCCCTCACCCCCAGGTTGCATATTTCCATTAATTCTTGTGGCCCTCAGGGCTTCTCTCCTGTCCCCCCATACTTGATCATGTCCTCCATTCCTCCTATTCCTACTCCTCCCCTCTCCCACCCAGGTCCCTCCCTTTCTCTGCGTCTTGTGCTTGTTTTCTTCTTTCTCTCAAGTGGTATTGAAGCATCCTAACTCAGGGCCTCTGTTTATTATCCTTCTTGAGTTCTGTGGATTGTATCCTAGGTATTCTGTACTTTTTTTTTTTTTTGGCTAGTACTCTCTTATTAGTGAGTACATACCATGCATTGTAGGCCTGAGTTCAGAGGCTATTGGCAGAGATCTCTGGCCCAGCCAGATGGGAAGGTTCAAGTGAAGGGAAAAAGGGTCGAGAACAGAGAGAGGAAATTCCCTCTACCTTGCTGCTGCTGCTGCACCCACCCTGCTACTGTCGCTGCTGTTGCCCTAAGATGCCTCACTGTGTGCCCTGAGTTGAGCTGAGCTAGTAGAAGGCTGAGTAGCCAGTGAGGGGAGTGCAGGGGAGCTTCTGATGGCAAAAGTTTCAGGAGAGCAGTTCTTTTCCCAGGCAATGTCACAGCTCTTGTGACAAATGCTCTCAAAGAATGGTGTAATTCTCACACACCTTTATTCCTTCTGGATAAGATCTTATACACAGTTTATGGGTGGGTTGGGGTCTCACAGTAGGTGCTTCCTATTGGCTTGGTCTGTGATGTTAGGGACACATTATCTACATGTGGAAGGGCTTGGAACATTGCCCATATATGACTAATGGCCACAAATCTCTCTATTGGGGGCTGTGGCTATGTGAAAGTGTCCTGGTACCAGGAATAGGCAAAGCTCTTATCATCCCTTTAGGATCTCCAGGGCTTCTAGTCTTAGTTTGACTATACCAGACTTCCTCTCATGATCCACCATCCTACAATGGATGTCCTTCTGAGTCTGAGTTACCTCACTCAGGATGATATTTTCCAGTTCCACCTATTTACCTGCTCATGGACTCATGTTCTCCTCATATTTCATTGTGTAAATAAACCACATTTTCTTTATCCATTCTTCCTTTATGAGACATCTGATTTGTTTCCAGCTTCTGGCCATCACAGATATGACTGCTATGAACATAGTGGAGTACATGTCCCTGTGGTATGGTGGGGCATCATTTGGATATATGCCCAAGAATATAGCTGAGTCTTCAGGTAGATCTAGTTCCATTTTTTTTGACAATCCTCCTGATAGATAACCCAAGTGGTTGTACCAGTTTGCAATCCCAACAGCAATGGGGGAGTGTTCCTTTTTATCTACATCCTCGACAACATGTGCTGTAACTTAAGTTTTTGATCTTAGCCATTCTGATTGGTGCAAGATAGGATTTCAGGGTTGTTTTGATTCATATTTCCCTGATGTCTCAGGCAAATACAAATGCTTCTCAGCCATTTGAGACTCCTTTGTTGTGAATTCTGTTTAGCTCTAAACTCCAGTTTTTGATTGGGTTGTTTGATAATTTTGGGAGGTTAGCTTCTTGAATTTCTTATATATTTTGGATAGTAGCCCTCTATTGGATGTGAGATTAGTGAAGATTTTCTTCCCAATATGTAGCTTGCCAGTTTGTCCTATTGCCTATGTCCTTTGCCTTACAGAAGTTTTTCAGTTTCATGAAGTCCCTTTTATCAATTCTTGTTCTTAGAGCCTGAAGCATTGGCATTCTGAAAATTCCCCTCATGTCAATGAGTTAGAGGCTCTTTCCCACTTGGTTTTCTATTAGATTCAGTTTATCTGGTTTTATGTTGAAGTCCTTTATCCACTTGGACTTGAGCTTTGTGCAGTGACAAATACAGATCTATTTTCATTTTTCTACATATAGACTGCCAGTTATACCAGTACCATTTATTGAAGATGATTTCTTTTATTCCATTGTATATTTTTGGCTTCTTTGTCAATGATCATGTGTCCATAAGTGTGTGGTTTTATTTCTGGGTCTTCAATTCTATTCTATTGAATGACCTGTCTGTCTCTGTACCAATACCATGCAGTATTTATCACTATTGGTCTCTAATACAGCTTGAGGTCACGGATGGTGATTTCCTCTAGAAGTTCTTTTATTGTTAAGAATTGTTTTTAACAGGAGCCTGATTAGCTGTCTTCTTAAAGGCTCTGCCAGTGTCTGACATATACAGAGGTAGATACTCTGAGCTAACCATTGAACTGATCAAGGGGTTCCCAATAGAGGAGTTAGAAAACAGTCTGAAGGAGCTGAAGGTGTTTGCCGCCCTATGGGGAGAGCAACAATACCAACCAAACAGAGCTCCCAGAGTCTAAATCACCAGCCTGGGAGCACATAGGGAGGGACCTATGGCTCCAGCTGTATATGTAGAGGAGGATGCCCTTGTTGGGCATAGGTGGGAGAGGAGGTCCTTGGTCCCATGAAGGCTGGATGCCCCAGTGTGGGGGAATCCGTGGGGAGGTGGGAGTGGTTTGGTGGGTGGGGACACAGCCTCACAGAAGCAGGAGTAGGGGGATGAGAGAGGACTGCTGGGGGCGGGGATGGGGAAAGGAGATATCTGAAATGTAAACAAATAAATTATTCAATTAAAAATTGTTTTGCTATCTTGGGTTTTTTCTTTTTCCATATGAAATTGAGAATTGTTCCTTCCATGTCTGTGAAGAATTGTGTTGGAATTTTGATGGGGATTGCATTGAATCTGTAGATTGCTCTCAAAAGAATGGCCATTTTACTATGTTAATCCTATGAATCCATGAGCATGAGAGATCTATCTATTTCCTGAGGTCTTCTTTGATTTCTTTCCTTAGAGACTTGAAGTTCTTATCATACAAATCTTTCACTTGTTTGGTTAAAGTTACCCAAAGACATTTTATATTATCTGTGACTATTGTGAAGGGTGTTATTTCTCTATTTTCTTTCTCAGCCTTTTTATCATTTGTATAAAGGAAGACTACTGATTTGTTTGAGTTAATTTTATATCCAGCCACTTTGCTAAAGTTGTTTATCAGCTGTAGAAGTTCTTTGGTAGCATTTTTGTGGTCATGTATGTATACTATCATATCACCTGCAAATATTGATGCCTTGACTTCGTCTTTGCCAGTTTATATCCTTTGATTTCCTTTTGTTGTTTTATTGTTCTATCTAGAACTTTGAGTACTATATCCTTCTCTTGTCCCTGATTTTAGTAGGATTGCTTCAAGTATCTCTCCATTTAATTTGATACTGGCTGTTGGTGGTTTGAAGTCTATTGCTTATATAATATTTAGATATGGGCCTTGAATTCCTGATCTCTCTAATACTTTTAACATGAAGGGGTGTTATATTTCGTCAAATGCTTTTTTAACATCTAATCAGATGATCATGTGAATTTTTCTTTGAGTTGGTTTATATAGTGGATTATACTAATGGATTTTTATATATTGAACCAACCTTGAATCCCTGGGCTGAAACCTATTTAATCATGGTGAATGATGGTTTTGATGTGTTCTTGGATCCTGTTTGCTAGAATTTTGTTGAGTATTTTTGCATTGATATTCACATGCAAAATTGGTTTGAAGTTCTCTTTCTTTTGTTGGGTCTTTGTGTGGTTTAGGTATCAGTAATTGTGGCTTCATAGAATGAATTAGGTAGTGTTTCTTCTGTTTCTAGTTTATGGAATAGTTTGAGGAGTCTTGGTATTAGATCTTCTTTTAAGGTCTGGTAGAATGCCACACTAAAGCTACCTGGCCCTGGGCTGTTTTTGGTTGGGAAGTTTTTAATGACTTCAATATCCTTAGGGGAGATTGAACTGTTTAGTTAGTTTACCTGTTCTTGATTTAACTTTGGTATGTAGTATCTGTCTAGAAAACCATACATTTCTTCTAGATTTTCCAGTTTTGTAGAGTACAGGCTTTTGTAGCAGGATCTGATGGTTTTTTTTTAATTTCCTCAATTTCTATTGTTATGTGTTGTTTCTCTTTTCATTTCTGATTTTATTAACTTTGATATTGTCTCTTTGTCCTTTAGTTAGTTTAGTTAGTTTGGCTGAAGGTTTATCTACCTTGTTGTTCTCTTTGTTTCTATCTGGTTGATTTCGGCCCTGAGTTTGACTATTCCCTGCTGTCTACCCTCTGGGGTATGTTTGCTTTTTTTTTTTCCATAGGGCTTTCAGGTGTGCTGTTAAGTTGTTAGTATTATTGTCTCCAATTTCTTTTCCAGGGCACTTAATGCTATGATTTTTCCTCTTAGCACTGCTTTCATTGTGTCCCATAAGTTTGGGAAAGCTGTGTCTTTATTTTCATTGAATTCTAAGAAGTCTTTAATTTCTTTCTTTATTTCTTCCCTGACCAAGTTATCATTGTATAGAGAGTTGTTCAGTTTCCATGGGTATGTGGGTTTTCTGTTGTTTTTGTTGTTAGTGAAGTCTAGTCTTAGTCCGAGGTGGTCTAATAAGGATGTATGGGATTATTTCATTCTTCTTGTATCTGCTGAGGTTTGTTTTGTGACAGATTAGATGGTCAATTTTTGGAGAAGGTACCATGAGATGCTGAGAAAAATGTATATTCTTAGAAGAAGCACTAGCTGAATTAAGTTCTTCATGTATCGCTTTCCATTTTACCTTTTAAAAACACTCATGAAGGCAAGGCACTCACCATTTTGACTCTGTGGATGAAACAGGGGTTCTAAAGCTTAACTACATGGGGCTACTGATTTGGCTACAGCTTGGATTTATAGCTTGGATTTATCCATACAAGGATTCTGCTTTTCTTAGTAAGACATAACGAATGGAATAGCAGGGACTATTAGAATAGGACACCAGGTAATGATGCCTAATGACCATGGGGTGTAGCAGATTTTGCTTCTGGTTCTGATTTCTTTCATTCTCTTACTTTGTGTATGATGCTTAGTTTGTCACAAAAATTTTCCCATATACTTTAAGGATTAATAGCATTTGTATTATCTTCAGTTGTTAGAGAACAATGAGGAAATAGAGTTAAAACAAGAAGACAGAAAAGAATCAGTGCATTGTGGACAGCTGTCCTGTTCTTGCTTCACTTTAGCAGGGTGGAAATTGTGACTGTACCCAGGGTCCTAACTGAAGCCTTTATCCAGCCACCACACTCTCTAAAATTTCATGTAGGCTATAGCTTTGGAACTGCCATGAGCTAAAATTTAAGCACAAATCCTGAGTCTTGGTGTTGAAAGCTGTTCTAAGACAGCCAGGCAGGTCCTTGACTATCTGAGTCATGCCAGTAAATCCAGCCAAAAAAATCTTTTTAATAGTTTTATGAATAAATGGTATTATGAGAAGACACCCACACAGAAAGGAGAGGTATAGGGAAGATCAAACTTTGAAGGGTTTAATACAGGGAGTTTGTTTTCTCTGTTAAACTCCACCTGTAGCCTAAGTGAGGGGGCTGGTTAGGACTCTGCTATAGCACCAAACTGCATGCTTCCTTTCTCTACTGTGTGGGATCTGATAAGTTTTCAGGATCCAGTCCAGCTCTGCTCTCATCACGTTGATTTAATGGCCCTTAAGAGAAACCATAAAAGTGCTTTCTGTTTAGTAGGACGCAGCTGTTTCTCATGCTATTACATAAGAGAACAAGCTGAGTTAGCTATAGATTATTATTAAAAATTCAGATCTATCTGTGTCTTTTCTTTTTGTCCCCCAAAGACTTAGATTACATGTATGATTTGTTAAGTTAGATTGTTAAGCACAAAGGGAAAAATTCTTAAATGTAATATTTGATTTGATTCAAATAAACATATTAGGCTACCCCAAAAGCAATGGGTCTAATTAATGTAGTGTGTGTGTGTGTGTGTGTGTGTGTGTGTGTGTGTGTGTTCTCAGTATAAGATGAAGGATAAATGACTGCAAAGAAGACTCTGTTTTCATTAGCTGGCAGCAGTATAAGACGCCAAAAAAATTATTGGCAAATTATCAGGCTTTCTGATGAGGTTATAAATGGTGGAAGTTGGTACCGAAAAAATGGCTGTGTTGATTTACAGTGGCAAGCATGTCATCTGAGGCCTTTGGTTTCTGAAAACAGAAGGGTGACTGATTGCACTACCAGTAACTCTGTTAAGTCAGGCTATGAAACAGTCTGTATTGCAAACCAGACCTGAAGCACTTAGAACCTTTGCATGTCAGGTACTATTAGGCAATGGAGCATTCCAAAATAGGGTAGAATGTGTTTTTTTCCATTTTAAACAATGAGGCACATGAACCTGGCAGGGATGAAACACTGATATTTAGAGCCGTGATTATAGTTGCTATGTTCAAGGAGTGAACTCATATAAAGGAAGACTTATATAAAAAAAACTGTCTGGAGAATTAATATTTTTTTATTTTGGTTGATCATGCTTGACTGTCATAGCCTTTATTTAAATTCACAATGTAAAAACTACTTATTGTTATATTTGTACAATCACAGAATTCTACATTGAAAGCTACTAAAAATTAGACAGGAAATATCTGCTTTTTACCCTGTCACTGAAAAGCACACTGTTGGCTATAGACAATATTGTCATAGAGAACTAGCTTATACAATTTAGAACCATTCATTTAAATGTAGAGTTTAGTAACTATCTTAAAAATGCATGTAGATGTTTTAGAATCTACTCATTAATGAGTAGTCCTATGGTTGGAGTATGCACTTAAGAAAATTCATGTGTCAGAAGCTTTATTCTTTTTTATTTTTCATTTGTTCATTCATTCATTCATTCATTCATTCATTCATTCATTATATTTTGGAGGCAAGTTCTGGGACATAATTAGGGTTAGACAATGTCCTAAGGATGGAGGCACCTATAATTCAGTGAGTGGCTTAAATAAAATAGGAAGGAAAACCTGAGCTAACATGTTCCTGAGATGTCCCTATATAGTGTCCTCTGTCATGTTAGGACAGCAAGAAGGCCAAGCAGATACCAGTGCCATGTCCTTAGACTTCCAGCCTCCAGAACTGTGAGAAATAAATTTCTTTTCTTTGTAAATAATCCAGGCTGTGGCATTCAGTTATAGAAAAAGAAAACAGACCAAGACAATGTGGTTTCCAATAATAACACTTCTATAACCCATTTCAAACTTCATTTGATTTAAAAACATCTAAAAGTTGTATATTTCCAAGTTAAGAATTCTTTTCACCACTAACTGAAACACTTTTTTTAGACATTGTTCTTGGCTTATGTTAGTTGTTTTGAAAGAAATACCTGTTGAATATCTATGAGGAACCTAATAAGGAACTCCTAGGACTATTCTTATGGTAAGAAAGTGGTATAGTTGTAGGGTATTCGATGGTGACTGGAGGATTGCAGAACTTACATTGTTTTTCCTCTGAACATGCATGTTAGGGTCTATAGATATTTGCAGACAGAGCTGCAACAGGGTAAATACTATAACCAGAGGTATCTTTAGGGCAGTATAGCTGCTTTTTCTGCCTAAGTGCCATGTAAACTGGTGTTCTGTTCTAAATAACATTAACTTGAGAAATCAAAGGATTAGTGGCTCAAAGAGACACCAATAACCAGTATCTTAACTTTGCCAGATGATTCTGTGGGAAACAGTAGGCTGTGTCAATATTTGCCATTATTACAATTCTAGCCAATGCCCTAAAGGCTGAATAGTGTTGCTATTTCACTGTGTGAACTGTGAGTGTGGCACCCCTGTCCTCTGCCCAGTTCCAGCAGGCAAGTTTTCTTTTGCTAGCAGGAAAAGTGCAGCCCAGGCTCTCTGTAGCTCTCCAGTTTGCTGATTTAGAGTTCAGAATAAGAAAAGGGTTGGCAACGAACACTAAGCAAGTTAGAAAAATGCCAGGCTGATGTAACACAGGCTTCTCTTTCACTTGAGAATGAGAGTTTAATGTTCCTTGAGACTGTTACAGGGTAACACATTATGGTTATCTTATGAATGATGGCTTTTGAAAAGTAGTGTTTGTACTACATATTTTTGTGCTATTTTAGAAAATGTATTACAAGGGGCAAACAGCCAACAGCACAGACCAAGCTTCAGATGAAGTAGGACTGGTTATGTGTAAACTGAGTTTGGGCTTGTTTTTTTCTTTTAGGTCAAAGGTAAAATGTATCATGCTGCACATATATTTTTAGAATGTGTGCCTGGTCAGGCACGGTTCATTAATAATGATGATGATGATGACGACAACAACAAAAACAACAACAACAACAACAACAATAAAAATGTTTTCTCCTCCTTTCTTTTGTTTCATTATTTTTTACTGAATTGTTCTGAAACTTTGGTGATTAGCTTTTTCTATTCACTTAAAAAATAGAAAAGAAAGGGGAAGCAAAATCTGACAACACATGTATAGCTACTGGTAACATAACATTATTTCTGTCTTCTTCTAGCAGGACATCCTGTGGGTAGGATCCAAACACAATATGATCATGCCAGTAGCTTATCAATATCGGATGGCCATTAAAACAGGGTTGGTTTTTATTTATTTCTGTGGTACAAGAATGTTATGTGTAGAAGAGAGTTGTTTCCTGAGTTCCTGAGTTAATGAGTAACATTAATACCCAAAGAATAATACACCAGCATTCTACATTGTTTAATGGGAGGTTTTGGAGGGGTGCTGTTGCCCATATCCCTCCTGATAATCACTTACAAGCTTAATGCTCTGTCCTTATGAGATGTCCCTCCTCTGTGGCCATCTACTGTTATTTTGTAATGATCTTCATTAGGTCTGTCCTGACAGCCACACTTTGTCAATGACCACATGCTAATTTTTCTAAATTAAAGGTAATTCTAGGCAATTAACAGTGATGAACTTTCTTTCAAATTTTAGTTTTATCAGTTAACACAATGTAAAAAGGAAACAAAATTATAAATACTGAAAAAGTATTTGGTATTATATTGTGGAAGATAATGATGTGCTTATGTGAGTCTGAAGATCATTTCAAATTTTTATTCTTTGGTTGTTCAGTCTAGCTGTCATCTATCTATCACCAATAAATTATCTCTATCTATCTATCTATCTATCATCTATCTATCTATCTATCTATCTATCTATCTATCTATCATCAATTGATCATCTGTCTATCATCAATCGAATACACAGGAACACACACACACATACACGCACACACACAGACACACACACAGACACACACACACATCCCTATTATTTAGACTGTATCTTATTCTTTAGCTCAAGCTGACCTGAAATGAGATATCCTCCTTCTTTAGGCTTCAGAGTGATGAGTTTACAAGCATATATACTCTGCCTGACTCAGTTTTTCACTTGAAAATTATTTCTTGTATATATTTTGTGTGTGTTTGTGTGTGTGTGTGTGTAAAGTATTTTTATAATTCTGATGATGTGTTCTATTGTCGTGTTCGACAATATCATTTGCTCACAAAATCAACCAAAACATTTCTTAAGACCTCCTATTAGGAAGAGTCTCTGCTTCTACTTACTAGTTGATGAGTGTTTATTTTCTATTTCCACTTGAATTAATTTGATAGATTAGATTTTTCTAGGAACTTGTTCTTTTAGTCTAATGTTTCAGCCTGATCAAGGCATTCTATTACTTAGTTCATATTCACAGTTGCTGTCCTCTCTCTCTCTTTGTTTTGCCTCTGCCTTTTCTCAAGGCTTTCTATGTCTGATGTGTTCCATGTTTTTTAGTAAAACTTGCAAAAAGTTCATTAATTGACCATGAATAAACCTTGTGGCTTTGTTTCGCCATGAATCCCTGCACTTTTACTCATTATTTCCTTTCTTCTACTATAAGTAAGTACTGTTTTATTATAATTGTGCTAAATCTTTCATTAATTTTTAGCCCTTGTCCTTTCCCAGTAGAAGTAAAGTTCTGTTTCATCCCTTAAAAGTCCTTACCTGTGCCCATGTTTTAATTAGTGATTTTAAAATTACCTTTATCACATTAAAGTATTATTTGGCTCTAAATCTTTAACTTCTACAAAATTTTATAATTCCTCACTCTAATTCTTTTGGCTTATAATTAATTTTTGCCATTTTTCATCCTTATTAACCTTTATCATACCCCTCTCTCTTTTGATAAAACCTTCTATTTCTCAAAAGGCCACTTCTCCAATTTCCTGTGAATGTGTGTGTGTGTGTGTGTGTATGTGTGTTTGTATGCCTGTCTGACTGTCTCTGTCTGTCTGTCTTTCTCTGTGTATGTCTGTCTCTGTCTACCTCTGTGTGTCTATCTCTCTGTTTTTCTGTCTCTGTCTATCTCTCTCTTTATCTGTCTATCTTTCTCTGTATCTGTCTCTCTATCTCTCTTTCTGTGTGTGTCTGTCTGTATTTGTCTCTCTGTGTGTATCTGTCTCTCTGTTTCGCTGTCTGTCTCTCTCTGTCTCTCTCTGTCTCTCTCTCTCTCTCTCTGTATGTGTGCATGTGCACACATGTGCATATGTATGTTCATGTCCTACTGAATTTGATTAGAGTTCCTTCCATTAGCATGTGTGGGAGGCTATTTACTGGTCATAAATTACTTTTAATTGACTGTATCACTGAAGAAAATATTACCCCTTCCCCCAGCAAACATTAACTGCCATTAGTTCCTGTACGTGGAAGTCATAAACCCTTCCCCTATCCCTGATGAAATGTTCAAAGGCCCATTCTTGTTCAGGTCTTTTGGTTGTAGCCATAGCTGCAGTCATTTCATGCTGCAATTGTAATGTCATGGCCAGTAGTTGTCTTTTGGAGCTCACCTCCTTGGGATTTTACATTCTTTCTGCTTCTTCATCCATTATGGTCCCTGAACTTTAGAAGGGATGACATAGGTATTTCATTTAGGGTTGAGCACTCCTGCATTATTTGTTCTTGATGCTTCAACTATTATGCATCTGCTTAACTTCTGTTTACAACTATAAGACATTTTTTTCTGATGAATGGTGAAGGTAGCATTGATCTATGAAGATAAATATGAGTATTTAAGAGGAAATTTAACAGTAGGACCATTTAGTAAAGCTAGTATTAGTTTCCCCTCTAGGATCTATGACCCACAGCCACCGTCTCTTTATAGTTCAAGGCATCGACACTCTCATTTTAAGAACTCTCAAGTGCAATCATAAAGTAGTTGGCTTCAATCATCACAGTAATGCCATTATTGCACTAAATAGCGTATCTTATTTGTCTGGAAGTTTTGTATTGTGGCTCACAAGGTACACAGCTGAGTAAGATTTCTGGTGGCTTTTCTCCCAGAGTAACCAGATTAGCTCATTTCTGCATCATGAAAGCTAGCCATCAGGAAGGAAGTCTCCAACTTAGATCCATTTTGAACATCTGTGCTCTGCATACCAAAGCGTGTGGTTGGTGTCTTCTTAAGTAGCATCTTACCACCAAATTCTAGTGGACAATCAAGAGTTAGATCAGTTGCCTATATTGTTTGAGAGCCTCTGGAGCCTCTCTGGCCAACAACTTGTAGGGAGGTATCCCAAGCTGGTCCTGGCATTTTTATCTAGTAGACTATGGCCTCTGAGAGGAGCATTGTCTACTCATACGGGGTCTTTCTGTCTAAATGCTTTTATTTTTAGTTATTTTATTTGATGAGCTTACAAATCTATAGATTTCCAACTTTTTTTTCATACATACCTAGTTTTGACTACTCTTCTTTATTTAGAAAGGGTTTTCTCAAATAGAATATTTTAATAATTTTTCATTGTTTCACAAATTTACACATATTCTATGTATATTATTTAGTTATATAATGGTGTACCTAGTATGGTGATCTCATGAGTTTTTTTTTTTAGATGTTGCCTTACTTTTAAAATTATCTTGTAAATGAATAGGTTTTTGCATAAGATATATATATATGTATATGTATATGTATACGTATATGTATATGTATATATTTCATTTTGCCTGACTTTTCCTTACCACCTCCCCACTTTCCCTCCTATCTTTCCATTCCTACTTTCTCTATTATCCCTTTTCACCCCTGTAATTTATTTCTTCTAGTTTGTTTTATTATCTTTGAAGCCTCCTCCCTTAAAATCTCCCTTTTTCCATTTATGTATGCTCCCTTTTAGTTCCTGGTCATTACTTATAACTGCTCCTGCTTGCAAACACATATTTGACAGTTAGGGTCTAGAATCCACAAATGAGAGAAAATATACCATATATGACTCCGGGTTATTTTTTGTTTTCTAGGTTTTTGATGTTTTCTAATTCTATATGTTTCATAACTTTATACTCATGACTTTATATAATTCCATTTTCCTTTTTACCACATTTTCATTATCCTTTGGTTTGTTGATGAGCATCTAGACAGATTTTATTTCCTTACTGTTATAAAAAGAGAAATGATGCCCATGGTTGTTTTTACAGCACAGTATTTCTACAGCAAGGTCTAGGGTTTTTTTGGGGTAAGTGCCAAGGAATGTTATAGCTGGGTCACATGGAAGTTCTATTTTTAGTTGTTTTTTCAACTCTACACTGATTTCCATAGTGATTTTACTAGTTTATATTATCAACAACAGATAAAAAATTTCCCATTGTCCTTGTTTGCATTAGTTGCCATCTTTTCTTTCTTTTCTTTTCTTAATAGTGGCCATTCTAACTGGTGTGATACAGAATTTCAAAGTGGTTTTAATTTGCTTATCTCTTCCTGTCTTGATATGTTACACACACTTTAAAGATTTTGTTGGCTATTTGTATTCATTCCTTTAAAACACATATGCCCAATGGCTCATTTATTGCTTGGCACAGCATATTTTTCATGTTTAACTTTTACAGTTCTTTATATATTCTAGATACAAAGCCCTTTTTGGAAGAATATCTGGCCATAAAATTTTTCCATTCTGTGGACTGTCAGTTCACTCTGTTGATAGTTTATTTTGTTATACAGAAATTTATTAAATTTATGTAATCCCATTTGTTAAATGTTGGGGCTGTTAATGAACTACTGTGGTTTTATTTAGAAAGTTTTGCCTATCCTTATGTTGTAAAGTATTTTTCCTATTTTCCTTTACAGGTTTTGGCATTTTTATTTGAGATCATTTTGATTTTTTTTTTAATGTGACTACTTACAGCTATAAACTGTCCTCTTAGGACTCCCTTGGCTACATCCCAAATGCTCTGGTATGATATGCTTTGGTTTGCATTTGGCCCTAGGAGTTTTTAAAACTTTCACCCATTTTCTTCAGTGAACCACTGTTCATCAAAAACTGTTTTGTTCTGTTTCCAAGTATTTGTGTGTTTCCTGAGATTAGCCTTCTTGATTTCTAATATTATTTCCCTGTGATTTCATTGGAATTAGTAAATTAACTTGATTTTTGTTTTTTTGTTTTTTACCTTATTAAGACTTGCTTTGTGGCCTATAATATGGTAAATTTATGGAACCTCTGCACTGCTGAGAAGAATCGGTATTCCCTGTCTGTTGGATGGCATGTTCTGTAAATATCTGTTAGGTCCAAATGATCTCTTGGGAAACCTTGCTATTAAGGTTGCAGTCTACCATGACCAGACAGCTCCCTGAACTTCATGCAAAATGGAGGACTCCTTTTTCCAGCAGGGCTTCTTTTTTCTCTGCCTGACCTTATCTGGGGAGCCTGACATCACACATCCTCTACCTGAGGAATGTCTCATAGTCCTTGTTTAACTCCCTTTCTCCTGATAAGAGCCTGCCCAGCAAGTACCTGTAATGTCTCTCCATGCATGTGAGCCATTTCTAGTACCCTAAGTCCTGAAGACCTCCGCAGAGGGGAGACCCTCTCTCAAGTCTCAGAAAGTC
>NW_021604616.1:5304355-5319847 GCF_004785775.1 Grammomys surdaster | reverse complement strand
TGAAGACCTCCGCAGAGGGGAGACCCTCTCTCAAGTCTCAGAAAGTCGCGACCACCCAGTAATCTACTCGAGACACCATATACCGGAGCAATTGCGAGGTTATTTATTAGGGCGTGACAACTAGCTGCCGGTCAATTCGCATGCCCACGCAGGAGCTGAATTGACCCCGACTGCCAGTTTGAGGGGTGTTTTTAAAGGGAAAAACCACAAACCAAGGAAATGAGGAGGGGGTGAGGGGGTTGCTAGGGTGGTATAACATAAAAATAGTGGAACATTCCAAAGGAACCCAACCTACATGAGTCAGGATCAGATGAAAACTCTCTGTACGCTTATCTTTCTCAAGAATGTAGTCCTGTCCTGTCACTTCGGCCTTGCCCTGTCACTATGGTTCTCAGCTTGGTTCCACCTGACTAAATTGCATTCTTTCCTTTCTCTTTGCAGGTCGGCCAGTTCCAGTAATGGTGACTGGTCTTTCCACATTCCTAAAGAAAGCCTAAAGAATATTTTATATCTAAAAAGGATTCTATATACCCAGTATCCATAACTTTTCCCTCTACAGTCCCAGCCAAGGTACACTCACCTGAAAAACCCCTGCCCACTCTCCAAAGTTTATACATTAGCCCTTGTTCATCCCAAATAAAATATGGTGTAAGCTGTTTCTCTCAATATTGTCCAAGAGTGCTATTTCAATGAATATCATCTAAAAGAAGTGTAACATTGAAATCGTTGCAGAAGGCTTTCTCCTTCCTGATATTGATAGCCTGACAAAGATCCTCTATGTAGGACTGTGAAGGGGTCTTGGGTTTCAGTAGAGCATTGGCTTGGAAATGGTCAGAGGACCTACAAGGGAAGGAATACATTTTCCCACTTTCCCAGAATCCAGGCTCCTAACACATGGGCTACACCTCCATTAACAAGCACCTTACAGTCACGTTTGACTAGAGAGGGCATGACTATAGGCCTCAGGCCCTAGAGAGATTTACATACTAATAAGTTACCTGAAGGCCAGAAGACATAGCCAATTAAGCATTCTTCCCCAGACCCTTCTCCCTTCTCCCTCCCTATTTAACTTAGCTCTGCCTGGGGGTGGGGGGGGGGTGGGGGAGGGGAGTGTACTGCAAGATCTATCTACATCTGCCATGAAAAAACCTCTTTTGAAACCATGGACTTTCTTGTGTCTTTGGGGCCTGCTGTGAGGAAGGCCTTTAATGTTGAGCTGCTTCAGCCATGCGCCTAACATCCCACCTGGAGGACCTTTCTGCATTCCAGCCACGGGGACCACCTCTTCAAGCAAGCAAGCCAGGCCACTAAGTCTGCTAAGCAAGTACAGTAACCTAGTCTCTCCTGCAGGGTGCTGCTGGGGCCTCTTCCTTCTCCCCTCCCCCATTTCTCTCCGGTGTGGGTTGGCCCGGTCGCACACACACACTCCCAGTCTGGGTCCTTCTGAGGCCTCTCAGTAGTGTCTGAGAGCCTAAGGACTTGAGACCAGTCAGTCCCCTGCCACCTCCTGGCCAGGGGATTCCCCAATCCAAGAGTTCTGCACCCCTGCAGAACTTCAGACTGAGTGAGAACTCCCCCGCTGGGTGGGGCCCTGTAGCACCCACCTGGTGCCGTGTGCAGAGTGAACTCTGTCAAGACTCCAGTGCTCCAGTCTCTTTGGAGCCGTGGAAATCACAACAGCCCAAGAAGGTTCAAGAATCCACGCCCTCTCCCACGTGTGAACTAATCATTTCTTTACACTGCTAAACAACCCATTCCAGGTTCTGCTTCATCCTTTCCTGCCCATTGTGAAGCAGTTCCTGGACACCCCAAGGGAGAAAGCAGAACATGGAATTATAATGATCCATGGAGCAGTTTACCTTTGATGGTACTTTGATTATTTTATTTTCTTGATAGAGGACGTATCTAGACATGAGACTAGAGTATTGAAGTCTCCTACTATTATTGCATTATGAATTTGGGGACCTGATTATCCATGGCATACAAAAGATAACATAAACATAAAACATAAAAGTTTTTGCTTAATTATTTCTTTTATTGACGTGTAATAGCCGTCTTTACTTCTTTTGATTAGTTTTGGTTTGAAATCTTCTTTATCAGATGTGAGAATTGATTCACCAGTTTTATTTCTACTTCCATTTGATTGGTAGCTTGCTGCCTGACCTTTGATTCAAAGTTTATGGATTATTTTCCTTAGTTATGTGTGTTTCTGAGAAACAACAGATAACTGGATCATATTTCTTAACTCAATTGATTAGTCTGTGCCATTTAACACATTTTATTAGATTTATTCATTGTACAAAGTAATGAATTTCATGAAAATGGTTTATACATGCATATACTATTCTTTGATCATATTTAATCTCTGTGGTTCAATCTTGGTTCCCCCACCTCCTGCCACTATTCTCCTTCCTCTACCTCAAGATCATTCTATTTTCATTTGTTATTTCTGGATTCTCCTTTTTCTTTCTTATTCTTACATTTATACATAAATGTTGAGTCCATTTGCTGTAGATTATATGCATGTATATTCCACTTAGTATTGTATAACTACATAAGGGCTCATCCTTGACAGAGACCAAGCCTCTTAGCAACCATTAGTTGTAGCCTTTCTTCTAGGCATGAAGACTTATGTGATTTCCCCATTAATACTGACAGTTCTGTTGGTATTGTTGTTCAAGTTTTATTTAGGGTACCATATTGTTGAGATTTCATAGATACAGATAGTCACATAAAAAACACAGCATACTGAACAAATGGTGCTGACTCGAGTATCAGTCAGCATGTAGAAGAATGCAAATTGATCCATTTTTATCTCCATGTAGAAAGCTCAAGTCAAAGTAGATCAAAATCCTCAACATAAAACCAGATACACTGAATCTAATAGAAGAGAAAATGGGAAAGAGCCTTGAACACATTGAAACAGGGGAAAATTTCCTAAACAGAACACCAATAGCTCAGGCTCTAAGATCAACTATAGACAAATGGGATCTCATAAAATTGAAAAGCTTCTGCAAGCCAAAGGACACTGTCAACAGGATAAAACAGCAACCTAAAGACTGGAAAAAGATCTTTACTAACCCTACATCTGATAGAGGGCTAATATCCAATATATACAAATAACTCAAGAAACTAGACTCCAGAGAACCAAATTACCCTATTAAAAATGTTCCATCCATTTGCCTAAGAATTTCATGAAATCATTGTTTTTAATAGCTGAGTACTACTCCGTTGTGTAAATGTACCACATTTTCTGTATCCATTCCTCTGTTGAAGGACATCTGGGTTCTTTCCAGCTTCTGGCTATTATAAATAAGGCTGCTATGAACATAATGGAGCTGTGTGCTTGTTATATGTTGGAGCATTTTTTGGATATATGCCCAGGAGTGGTATAGCTGAGAGAGACAACCCAGTTACAAAAGAAAACACATGGTATATAATCACTGCTAAGTAGATACTAAGAAAAAAAGCTCGGAATACTCATGATACAACTCACAGACCATATGAAACTCAAGAAGAAGGAAGACCAAAGTCAGTTCTACTCAGAAAGGGGAACAAAATAATCAAGGGAGGTAGAAAGAGAAAGGGACTGGGAGGAAAAGGGAGGGGAAGGAAAAAAGGGGAAAGGATCAGGCGTGGGAGGAGACAGGGGAGAAGAACAGAGGGTGATGAAATTGAATGGAGGTGAGTAGCAGTGGGGGATGGGGAACTGGGGGTAGCCACTAGAAAGTCCCAGATGCCAGGAAAGCAAGAGGCTTCCAGGATCCAACAGGGATGGTGTTGTTTGATGTACAACTCACAACAGACCATACTAGGCCAAACAGTTCCACGTGAGGTTTATTTTAGGAGATAAGGGGAAAGGTGGTGGCAAGAAGGGGGTGGGAGAGAGGGGGAGATCAGGGGAGTCTGTATATTTATATGGATAGTGATATAGCCTCTCACAGGTAAAGGAGGGAGGTGAGCCAAGTGGATTCTGGGAATGTGTGGCGGTTGCCTTGGGAACAATGTGGAGGTTGCCTAGATGTGATGACACTGGGTTCAGAGCTGATCCTAATACCAACATATCTCCTTTTTTCTTATCATAAAGAGAAGGGAAAATGGGAGGGCAAGCTGATGGTGAAAGGGGAGTGGGGGCACCTGTCTCAAAGTACTTCCTTCTGTGTAGGAGCATAGTCTATTTTGGTGTGTAGCTGACTTTCACCATCAGGGTCCACTGGGAAGATGTTCACATCAGGTTCCTCTGTGGACAGCAGCTCTTCCGTAGACAGCGACTGGTAATCCTGTAACAGGAACTGATTAATAGTTTGGTTAGAATTTTTTTTGTATTTGTCATTGAAGGAATGTAGAAACAAGATTAACGAGGCAGGGAGCAAATAATAACACCAGGAAGATGACTAAGAGAGGCATTACAAAAGGGAGTATCCACTTCCATATAGGGTTTTTGAAAATCCCAGAACTGGAGGCCTCATGTTCCCTGAAATTTTGAATGTCTGATTGTAGCTCTTGGATTTTATTTCTCGATATTCCATAGAAATAGCATTTTTCTTGGAGGAACAGGCAAAGACCACCTTCTTTAGCTATCAGGACATCTAGCTCCCGTTGATTCTGAAGCACCACAGCTGCCAAAGAATCGATCTGGTTTTGGATAGTAAGCATGGTTTCAGATATTTCTTGCAAATCACTTTTAAACTCAGAAGTGAACTTATCATATTGGATCATGGAAGTTGTTATCCCTGCAATTCCAGTACCATCACCTATTCTTGCAGTGACCAAGAGTGGCACGACCTGAACTGCCCTCTTATGTTGGGCATTTATCCTATCTACAACTGGGATTGGCTGAGGCTAGTTTCCCTGGATTACTCCTAGTTCAGGGAAAAGGAGTACCAGTGTGCAGACTCCTGACCAGCTGGCAGGTAGGTGATGATATACCTGAGTGCCACAAAGAACTGACTGGACTGCAGGGCATTGTGGCAGAGATGATATATCAAAGGTTGTGGTTCTATTGCAGTCTAGGGAGCTTAGTGTTCCTAGAGAAAGTGTTCTGGAAGCCTTAAAACAGCTTGTCATGCCACAAAAAGGAATAGAGGAAAGATACAGAATCATAGCAACATCACAGTCAGGGCAGCTGACAAAAAGTGAGGTAAGGTTACTTGGCAGTATCACTGGAGAGGCTGTAAGTGGCGACTGTGAGTTAGTTCCAGGGGGTATGCATAGTCAGGAATCCTTGAAGTGACCAGGTCTGGTGACATTGGGGAGTTGGTATGCCGAGGTCAAGGTCTGAAGCAAAAAGTGAAATGACAAGTTAGTGCCATTTGTGAGGCACCCCTCATGTCATGTCATGTCAAAGAGGTAAGGACCTCAGAGGAATGTTTGATTACTTCCCCTACTTTTCCAATATCTAGAGGTACTGGATGCAGATGCTACTTACTGTAGTAGTGCTTACCAACAACTGTCTCCCACCTGGAATCCCATGGGTCTTGTATGTAGAAAAAGAGTGTCTTACGGTGCTGGTAGAAGAAATGGTTGGTCTATGATCCTAGCATATGTATTTGACAAGACCAATATGGGCAGCCCCCATATTCATCTGGCCATTTACTACAATAATATTCTATCTAGTCAAAGAGAAAGCAAGTATAGAGATCATAAAATTTAGATGGGATAACAGATACGGGGATGACAGCAATTTGGATTAGACCTTGGCATCCGGCTATGAAGCAGTTTCCTGACCCTATTTGGAAAGACAGTTTGTTATTTGTGGGGGTTCCTTGAACCTCGAATCTCCAGATGTCAGGGCTGCCCTGGATGAAAAACCCATGTCTAATCCAGTGAGGCCGAGCTTGGCTGCCGGAATGGAGTCTCATTTTCTGGGATTGGGGACAAGGTGGGTGATCTCGATGTATTCTGGAGCTTAACAGTACAGTCCTGTTAGGATTGACATGTTTTTTTCTGTAATGTCTGCTGCTGAATAATACTCCATTATACATATTCTTGGCAGATTTATATCACAAGGAGTTCATCTGGCTTTTTCAAAATATCCATGTAATAATAAAGTAAAGAAGCAAAAAATTCAAAGTTGAATTTAAATTAATTGAAGGAAAATGTACTAAGAAAAGTAGTGAGAAAAATAAATAATGTGACTTATATGATACTTCTATATATCATATAAGTCTAATATGTATCCTGCTTGTATTAATAGTTCTATTGAGGTATAATGATGTACAATGAATTGCATGTATTTAGAATGTAAAATTTTATGAAATTGGACATATGCACTTATCGTAAGTACAATAAGAAACATTTATCATCACTTGAAAGTTGCTATGTTCCTGGTCTGTGTGCATGCCTACATGTATGTGTGTCTCTCTCTGTGTGTGTTGTGTGTGTGTGTGTTTCAGAAACATTTAACAGATGGTCTACCACCTAAAAATTTCAAACACAAAAATATTGATACTTTGTAGTATAGCAGATTTTCAAAATATACTCAATGATTTGGTCTTTTAAGAATTAATGAATTTAGTTCTTTGACAATGTTATGAATGTGTTATAATGTAAACACATTAGTCTTAGTACCCCTCCCCCATCCTCGTTTATCTCTCTCCCATGCCCTGTCAGTTTCATTTCTTCTCAATAAAAATCTTTCCCACATTTGTAACGTTTTATTTTATTTAGTGATCCTCTCAGATGAACCCTCCTTTGCAACTAATTATTAAAATATAGTGGGATCATGAGTGGGTATGTAACTGGAAACAATGACTCTCTTGTTTCCAGAATCTGCTAGTCACCAAGACATGAGCAGTACATGTTGAGTGCCTTTGAGCCCTTTTTACATCCATGCTTAAGAGTTAGGAGGACCATTTTTGTGAAACTTGGTGTCAGTAAGCAAGTACTGTGGTTTAATGATAGCAATGGCTATCTCATGCCCAGGACATATCACCTTGTAGCCCTTCTCCCTATCTTCTGGTCCTTACAAGATTTTTCTTGCCTCCCTTCTGCTGTGTTCCCTGAGCCTTAAAGGGAACAATATTAATGCTTAGAATCGAGCCCTCAGTTTTCATTTAAGTCTCTGCATACATCCATTTAAATATACAGATATACATACGCATACAAACACAGGTACACACACACACACACACACACACACACACCTCCTTTTCCCCTACTCTCTGATCTGGAAAATACATTACTACTTTCTGTTCTGTGAGCTGAATAATTTTAGATAAATAGAACAGCGTAGAGTTTGTTCCTTTATTACTAGCTTATTTTACTTATCATGTGTGTAATTATTTTGATTGAAGTAAAAATGTTTTCTTCTCTCTGAAGACTGGAAAATATTACATTTTATGTGAAAATTGGATATTCTTGATACAGTCATTTGTCAACTTAGAAAAAAATATTTCTTGGTCATGGTGAGTAACTCTGCCAAGATGAGTGGAGACCATATCTCTTGAAAAATCCATTTAAGGAGCTGAGTATATAGATTGGCAATTTAAGACACTTGTTCCCTTCCCAGAGGACCTGAATTGTTTGGCTTCTATCATCCATGTGAGGAAATTCTCAGTTTTCTGAAGCTTCAGCTCCAGAACATCTCAGACCTCCACAGACATCCACACATGTGCAAACACACATATGCGCACAAACTTACAAATAATTAAAAATATTAATGAATATTTTAAATACACAATTTCAATTTATTTGAATATATCTGGGAAGTAGAATTACTGGATTACCTGGTCGTTATGATTTCATTTTTCAAAACTCTCCATGATGTTTTCCATGACAGAGATACCATTGTAATTCTCCACATCTTTCCAAAAATAATGTGTCTTCTACTTTGTTTTGTGTTTTTTTGCTTTTGTTTTGTTTTTATCTTGTTTATCAGGTCCTAGATGCCATTTGTTTCATTTTCATTTTTTTTGATGGTTAGTGATGTTACATACTTTCTTATATACTTGATGGCCATTTGTGGATCTTCTTTGGAGAAATCTGTATTATTTTCCCATTACGTTTTTCACTTTCAATTATCCCATAAAGTTCTCTGTTTTCCCAGTTGGTTCATTGAGTTCAAAAACATACTGTTTAGTTTATACATACTTGTGAATCTTAAAAATTTTTATTGTTGATTTCTACTTTTATTCTATTGTTTCCAGAAAAAGTACTTAAAATGATTTTAGTTGTAGCAAAAGAGTTCATTTTTGACCTCAAGTGTGATCTATTTTGATAATATATGAAAGAATATCTCATATACATTTGGAAAAGTAGGACTTCTGTAGCTATTGGGTACAGTATTCTGAGTCTATGTGCCAGTTTCTCTTGACCTATTGCTATGATCTCACTTGCTGTTCCCTTACTGTCTTTCTGTCTGAATGTCCTATTACTTAGTAACAGTGGGATGGGAAGTCTAATATTATTTTTACTATGCACTATTATCCATTTCTGTTAAACTTTGCTTTATATACTTAAGTGCTATGATATTTAGTACATAATACATTCATAACTATTATGCCTTCCTGATGAATTGACTCTTTTATAATATAGAGTATCTTTAGCTTTTTGGCTTGAAGTCTATTTTGCGTTGCTTTTTCTTACGGTCTGATACTGCCATCACCACATTCCTCCTTTGAAATTTGAGTGGAATACTATTGTTGTACATCTACTCCTAGCCTACGGGTGTTTTAAGTTTAACATGAGAAAAAAATTGTAATTGGATCTTTACAAATAATTCAGTTACTCTATGTTTTGATTGGAGTGTTTAATCTCTTTGTGCTCAAAATAATTACTGATAGAAAACGACTTGGGATTTTCTTGATTTCTCCACATATTAATTCTTGTGTTCTCCTTTTCCCATACCATCTTGTTGTTGATGCCTTGTAATAGTGGGCCTTAATTCATTGTTTTGTTTATGTTTGTTTTATGTTGTTTTCTTTGTGGTTTTGAGAATTAAGTAAAATGCTTAGTCATATAAAGGTATTTTAAGTTATTAACAACTATGGTGATTTGAATGGCAATGTCCTCTTAGGCTGAAGTGTTTGAATACTTAGTCCCCTGTTAATGAAACTGAGAAGAATTTAGATGTGTGGCATTGATGAAGGAGGTACGTTAAAAAGACTGGCACCATTCCTAGTGTGCACTCTCTGCCTCTTGCTTATGGGTCAAGGTTGACCTCTTACCTATTCCTGCTGCAATGCTTTGCTCCATAATTATGGACTCTAACCTTCTTAAATTGTGAATTAATTTGACACTGTCTTTGAAAAGTTGCCATGGTCATGGTGTTTGGTCACAGCAATGGGAAAATAGCTAAGATAACAACTTTGAATTTTAAGTCTCTGATGTTAAGAGACTGGCTAACTGGCTACTTTAAAGGGACTTCATAGTTAATGTGTTTGAATTTGTGAAGACTATGTGAGTTAATTTATGGGTTTAATGTGAGCTCTTAGGGATGGATATGATTTAATTATTGCTTAATAGTGATATGCTTGTGTGTCACATTGGCAAGGAGTCAATCGTATTGGCTGCTTTTATGTGTCAACCTGACACAAGCTAGAGTCATCAGAGATTATAGACATATAGACAAAAGAATCGTCACATAATGAGGCAAAATGTTGAAGGACTCATTATAGAAAAGATAGTTTGAATGCAACTAAGGCAAATCAAGTTATTGCATAAAAAGGAGCCTCAGTTGGTTGTTTTTTTCTTAATGCTTCTTTATTTTTGTAATACAGTTTTGTTGAGTATAATACTTCTGGCCAATATGATTCTTCTATCTGATCTTTAAACAAATCATATTTTGAAAGACTTGAAAAATCTATTGACAGTCATATGTAGTCCTTTTTATGCAATAACTTGATTTGCCTTAGTTGCATTCAAACTATCTTTTCTATAATGAGTCCTTCAACATTTTGCCTCATTATGTGACGATTCTTTTGTCTATATGTCTATAATCTTCTGAGGTATCTCCCAGTTTATGTCTCTCTTCTCTAGAGAGTGTGTACCTGTAGAATGGTTCAGTTGGGAGAATTTCATAAGTCCTTCTAAGTTTTCTCAGCATTTTTCATTTTTTTAACTTTTTTTTTCGGAGGGGGAGTTACTTAATCCTCTCCCTGATCAAGACTGCTGTCAAAGATGTATTTTTGTTTGTTTTATTACTATTATTATTATAAAACTCTCCAGGTCAATAATTGTGGTTTTTCATGTTCTTCAAATTTTCTTTTATTTTAGGATTCATTTGTCTCTATTGATATTCCTTTATCTATTATTTACTTTCTTCCATTATGTGTTTTCTTTTATCCCTTTAAACATTCATGAGAACATTCTATTGAATTAATTTTCAGAGAATTCTTAACTCAGAAACACATGAGTAAGTTTGTATATTTCTGCAGTGTCAGAATTCATTACATAAAAAAGTTCATACCTTGTGCAGCTCCTTGTCACTTGAGGTAGCTGGCTCTGGAGTCATGAGAACCAGAGAACTGCCCTGCTCACAGGAGGCCTGCACCTCACCTGAGCAAAGGAGGAAAGCTGGTCCTGTTGGCAAAGGCATGGGATGGGTGACCCAGCCATCATTTTTCTCTTGTGACCCAAAATGAAAACAATCCCTCTGTTAGTACAATAAAAACCTGGAGTATGTCTCTTACCTGAATAAAAACCTTAGGCTGAGGCAATCTTTCCTAGGGTTGAGATAGTCTGTTATCATGAGGACACTTGATAGATAAAAGTAAATTCCTCATTTTACCTGTTGCTCTCAATTTTGTCTGTATATGTGTGTGTGTGTCTTTATGTGAGCATTGTGAAATATGAGCATGTTATGGACATTGCATACATGCATGTATGCACATACCAGGGGAAAGAAAGTTCTGGTCTATCACTGTTTCTTTACCCATCAAGATAGGGTCTCTTACTGAAGTGAAATCATCCCTCAGCTTTTAAAGAGGAAATTAGGGATGTGAGCTCAGATCCTCGTGCTTGGGCAGCTTGTATTCTTGCCAATTTGCCTTCCTCCCTTATACTCTGTTTTGTGGTGGTTTTGGGTGTGGCTATGTTTTTGTCCTGATTCTGGACCTCCCATATAGTTTTATCTACTAATATTATATCAATGTTCTTCTTGTGGGGAAAAAGTCTGGGTTTCAATTCCATCAATTTTCTGACATTACCTCTTACGTTCTTAGTGCAAGATTCTTCATTATTGTAATATTTCATTACTGCTTTATTCAATCAGTTTAGACTTGAAGTCAATAATTCTCAAAATAAAGACATGCTTCTTCACATACTTTACTTGCTTTATTTATAGAAACTATGGTCAAACTAAAAATACATTTATTTGCCAGCGTCTTTTTCCCTCCAAAACTTAATTTATTGTAGAGGCTTCCCTATTAATATTATTCCATAAGGTTAAATAAGGTGTTCTTATAGAGGACTAGATATGAATCATCTTTAAAACAATATAATGTTAAATAACCTTATGAATATCGGAATGTTCCGTAATTGATGTAAGTCAAAGTCCACAACTTATGGGCCCCAAAATAAGTAGGCATTTCTCTGAGTAATTCATAGTTACCACTGTGAGAAACAGGATCCTAAGTGTTGATGCATATGAAAAGCATCCTGTTATAATACTTTATAAAATGTTACACAGCTGCACTTGGCTGGATTTCTTTCCCGTTACAATTTAAAGCAGTTATTGTTAGAAATTATGATGCTTTTGTTCTACTTAATGTTAATTGTATGCAAATTTTGGAATCTACCACAGGCTTGCTATTTGTGGTAAAAATTGAGGGAGTAATTCCATTTCTTTTTATTTTTCAGGAAAATGGCCAATATCAGGAGTCACGGGCTGTCTCAAAATTACAGCTGTGGTTGCCTACTCAAATGACTAGGAAATTGGAGCCGAGTTTGTAGCAAACTCGAAAATTATTGTACAACAATGTCCTGTTGTTCAGAAACACAGCTAATGTATAAAGACAGTGAGAGAAAAAATGAAATTAAAGTAAGAGAAAAATTGAAAAATTGTTCAGTTACCTAATTAATTCATGTTATATGAAATGAAAAGGAAAAGAAAGCTGTGTGTGTGTGTGTGTTTGTGTGTGTGTGTGTGTGTGTGTGTAAGTGTGTAAGAGAGAGAGAGAGAGAGAGAGAGAGAGAGAGAGAGAGAGGACCATTCTGTTTCAAGTTTTTCTTCTAGTAATGAAAATTGTCCATTCTCCAGTCTTTTGTTGTTGAATTTAATCTTTTTGGAGATGAATGTTTAATCTCACATATGGGTTAAGTTTGAGATAAATTTTAAAGCCAAATAAAAATACAGGTACTGTCTTTAGTAAGTCACTGAGTAGAAAGCAATAGCAAATGAAATGCAAATGCAGTCAACACATCCTTGCAGAACCTCTACCAACAGCCACCACTGTTGCAATCAAACTAAATGATGCCTGGGAGATAAACAGTTGCAAATAGAGGGATACTGTGTACTATCTCATATCACAACTTCTTTATGAATGCCTGTTTGTTTGTGATAGTATGTATATAATAGATTTCATTATGCGAGACTTGTTAAAACGTGTGTGCTATACATTAAGCCTCCTTCATTTTATCCTGCCATATGGACAGCTGACTACTCTAAATTTATTCTGAAGATTTTGTGATTTCTTCCATAAGATCCTCTCAAATATAATAAAAATATCTTTTTTATAATTGTTCATCATTAAGTTGTATGACCATCTCTTCTATGCTCAGAGTTAATAGTTAATTTAATAATTTGATGAAGCTACCTTGAAAATATGGCATCTCTGTCTGTATCACATGTGGCATCTTTCCCAGTGCCATCTACCCACTACGTTTTCCTGAATTTTGCTGTGGTCAGATATTAGTATCTGTCTCCCTTCTGCTGTTGATGCCAAACTGTGTAATATGACTTTTTACCACGTAATAGATTTTCTTGCGTTTGGGAATCACACTGGAGAATCATAGTGACTTTTAGAAAGTAAACCAAAGCCAGCTTTCTGTTTTTTTTCTACTTCCTTATATTACATTTTATGTGGGTTAATTAATTATGTCATTACATATATGTATTTGTAATCTAAAAGAACTGAAGTTTATATTTGCATTGTATAAGATATAAAATAAGCTAACTTCTTTTAAATCTAAATATGCTTGTATACTCTATTATGAGCAGATGCCAGGATTTCGGATAGTTTCTAGGATACTGACATAAATTCACATATCTTAAAACTATCTCCTATACTTTTAAAGATGATTTCTAGCTGGTACTGTATCTTGGTAAGTCTTTGAATTAAATGCTTCAATAAAGCCTATGAGGCAGGGAGTCCAGATGGCTCAGTAGTAACGATGCTTGCTAGCCAGCTGAAGGAACTGAGCCTGATCCCCATAACTACTGTGGGAAGGAGAAAAGCAACTCCTGTGGGTTGTTCTCCCTGACTTTCATGAGACTTTCTCTCTCTCTCTCTCTCTCTCTCTCTCTCTCTCTCTCTCTCTCTCAACAGAAAATATTTCAAAAACAAACAAACAAAACCCAAGATTTTATAAGACTGTTTTCTATAGTAATTGCTGGGAAAGGGAAATTGAAATCGTTTTTTGTTTAGCCCAGCTGGCCTCAACCTCCCTTTATGCCTAGCAATGACTTTGAACTTCTGAACCTCCTGACTTTACTGCTGTCTAGGATTACAAGCTGATGACACCATGGCTTGTCAATCTGTGGCAATTTTTAAACAAACCTATTACCTTAAAAGAACCTTGGCATTATTTTGATTTGGCATGTTATTTAATTTGAATATTTATAAGGATTGCATAAAAAGAAAGAGAGACTCGATCCAAGAAAGACTCTCAAATATACTGTAAATGATTACAGGAAAGACCTATAAAATATTTTACTTGGACTTAAAAATAATAAGTGCCTTGCAAAAATGCCTGTCAGCAAATATATTTCTATCATGAATGATGAAATGAACAGAAAGGACATTATTCTAGCATTGAGTTAGTAGATAAATAGCCTGGTAATTTACAGCAAAAGTCTTCCTGGTGAATGGTATCAAGATTCCTTAACTGCCTTCAGTGTGTGAATCATATTAGTGGATGATATTTCAGAATTAATTATACAAAAAATGAAAAATTTCAGAGTGTTATCCTAGAGAACTAGATATCAAAATTTTACTTGTTCAGAAAACAACTGTGGTGCCACTGAAACTAAGCTAAGTCTGAGCCAAAGTGTTGAGCCAACAGATGTCAGAGGTTTGAGTTCCACCATCAGAGACAGCACATTAGTGTAGTAGAGAGGGAAACGAAACCCCACAATTAATGTCACGCTCACGGTTGATTGATGAGAGTGGAAAATTCAAAATGCTGAAATAAAGCTGTGAACTAGGAGATGTGGAAGTAAGCAAGAGAAAGAGACAAAGTGAGTGTTCATGGGATTAATAACTTGATAAAACTGGTTTTCTTTTATTATAATTTCTGTCAGACTTCAGACATTACAAAGAGGGAAAAAGAGAGCTCTTGGTTTAAATTATATAAAAGTGCTGATAACACACAGGTTTTGAGCAACAAATACTGTTTTCATGTTTCAACATTTTCCAAAGTACCTAATCAGCCTTGCAATGTCAACCCAAACCTCCTGGTTCTTACTTCCCATACAGTGTAGTTTGTGATTTTTTTTTTTTTGCTTACTTTTTATTAGCATGTAGAGAATCTGGGTCTTCCCAGATTCATACAAAGCTCCTTTGTAAGTGGAGCAGGAAGGAGCTCCCTTCAGACAAATACAGGAAAAGTCCTTCACAAAAGTCAGCGGCAGAAGAGACAATTTCAGAGATGTGGCGAAGAAAGGCTTAAGTAGAAGGAGATGTCTGAACTCTAAGGCTAATCCATAAGCATAACGGGACTATTGCAAGCCAGTCTATCCTGTGCATCATAAATTTTATTCATTCCATTTCTGCCTTCTATGTCTTTGTGGAAAAATATTTCTGTGAAAAATTATCACTCCATTCTTAAAAAGTATCACTCATTTCAAGACCACTAGATTCCCAATTGGATACTGGTGTGGTTTGAATGTGAAACGTCTCCTCTTAGTCTCATGTATCTGAATACTTGACACTACTTAAGAAAATGAAACCTTCGGGGGTGGAGTCTTTCTGGAGAAAGAGTATTGCCTGCAGAGTCCATGCCTTGATTTTACACATTGTTCTCTGACTTAAAACCTACCTTGTTAATGACTCTAGTATATAGTTCTTATCATTATGACTTTATTCAAGAAGCTTGTCACATAGAAGTAAAGCTAAGACAACAACAACAAAACAAACAAAAACACACAACAATAACAAAACATAAAAAACCAAAAAGCCAACCAAACAAAAAGGGATCAAAACAATAGGACGTAGTTGGTAGTCACGAGAGAGCTAATTCTTAATAGCAATAAATTGCAGTCGTGGATACATTTGTGAAATTTAAAACATGAAAATATGAAGGGGTGAAGGGAGAGAGAATCAAAGAGACAGG
>NW_021604616.1:5282570-5304255 GCF_004785775.1 Grammomys surdaster | reverse complement strand
AGGAGACGGGGAGGGGACTTGGGGGGAATGGAAAAAGTAGGAGATGGAGAAGAATGGGAGTACACAGGGCAGAACAGGATGCTGAGGGAAGATGCAGCAGGAATCCAAGTGAACTTCCCCCCCCCCCTCTATTGGCCTTCTCAGTGACGATGAAGCCATTTAAGCAATAACATAAAAAGCTTGACCAGATCTCATCATCTTTGTCATCTCCCTTGATCCCCATGTATATTTAGGTCCCTCTTATGGGCTGGTATTTGCACACAAGTGATATTTTCTCCTTGAGGAGATAGCTCAGCAAATTTTCTTCTTGACATTTTACAATAAAATGAAACAGGCAAAAATGTTCTTGTCTTAGTGTTTCTACATTTGTAGACATACCCTAAGAACTGGTTAAAAAACATGAATTTTTTGCACATCTCAAAACCTTCCTCCAGGTTTCAATTATGGTATAGACTTTTAAGTATTTCATGTCTTTATCAGGCTGATTTCCTCACACATGGTATTCAAAATCACAACCCTAGTAAGGGAGGTGTTTGGAGATCAGGATTATATATGAAGGTGATCTCAATGATTAACAGCAATTACTGGACTTTCTGTGATTCTTGATTTTAGTATAATAAATCCTACCTTCTCTGATTAGTTGAAGATGCACATTTCCCCAGCAGAATAAATGATACAGATAAAAATACAGACTCATGTTTTAGAAATTTTTGCAGCTGTTACTGGTTAAGAGTGTAGAATATCAATAAACCAGCAATGAACTTGACTAGGAGTGAGGTGAAGGGCTGGAGACTGGATACCTGTTGACTGCAGTTGGATTTCTCTTAATATATTTTACTCTAATTCATTAATGTTATGGGAAAATCTGAAAAGTTTGACATTCAGTTTTCCTTATTAATATGATTCATTGAGTTTTATTCAAATAACACCTAGAAAGAAATGATTCTCCATGTACTATGTACAGAGCAGGTAACACAATGGCCTGGTTCTCAATATATGTCAGCTCTCCTCTTTCTTTCTCTCACAAGGAACACTCACTTATTAGAACTGCAGTGTTGGTTAGAGAGATTTCAGAGTTAGAATTGATCCAGGTTGTGGCTCAAATTTAATTGCATATTAGACTCTCATGAGTTATCCACAATGGAAAAAAAGATGGAAACCGCCCTCCCCACTTGCTCAACATCTCATGATTCTATTGAAACTAAAGCATCTTAATATATACTAACATGTTTACATCCCTGAAAAAGAGCCCCATAGTTTTAAATTCTTGGAATTTCCAAGAATCAGGGTGCATGTCCTTATGTATAAATTTTGGGGTGTAAGAAGGAAGGGACTAGAGATGAGGAGAGAAAGGGGGGCAGGCAAAAGCAATGTTTAGAGTTTTATATGAAAACATGGCTTGCCGTTTGTCTTCTGTAATATTTTTTTCAGTAATATTCATAGTATGGTAAAAATCAAAGACCTACATCAATTATTGCCTATGTTTATCAGGTATCATTTTAAAAGAAGACATGCAAACTGATTATTAACTGATATTCATCACAGAAAATGATTGAAGCGTCAAGGAATCCAAGTTGATGAGAAACGATTCAGGTCTAAGTTGGTTCTGTAATCGAGGAACTGTTGTGTTGTTCAGTAACCAAGGAGGCAAACACTCCATTCCTCCTCTTCTGGGATGCAGTATGTAGGCAATTATTTCATATCTCTGCGCTGACAGAGCTTATTTCAATGCATGTACACAGTCCATTATATTGCCTTAAAATCTGTTCCAAGTCTTAGTAAAGCTCTATGTCTAACATCAGCAATAGTAAGTTTTGTTGTTGTTGTTGATGATGATAATGATGTTTCGTTTGTTTGCTTGATTGCTTGTTTTGAGACAGAATTTCAGTATTTTAGCACAGGTTGGCTACCAATTCTCTATTTTCAGGGGAAAGAAACAGTGTCTGACCCATGTCAAGTGCAGACACAGGGTGAATTAGTAAACAGAGCACTAAGCAAGCGTATGTCAACATTCACTCAAAACAGTGTGTATTCTCCAGCCAAGAGTGATAAAGGGACAACAACGGTGGGTTTAATATTCCTATTCCATGTGTGACTGTTTCCTTGGATTCAAAAGACAAACATCATCTGGTTCTGAGCTGAAAATGAAAATTGAAAAGTCAAAATTTAGAAAATAGTTCTCAATATGAAATATAGTTAAGTAGGTATCAGAAAGTTCTCTAATTTATTGGAAACAACTTACCAGTTTATTTTCTTTTCCATGGATCACTGACACTTCTAAAACATGGGAGCTGTTGAGAATAGTTTTCATATCTGTGATATAGATGCTCATTCAATGTTGTTCAAATTCTGCTATTTGCTTATATTTCTACCTAAATGAAATCATAACAGAGAGGTATGAAAGAGACAATATAGAATTTTTAAATATATTTTGACACCACATATATTTGTAAAAGAAGTTTCTAACACATCTGCAATTTTAAAATCTTGTTCGATTTCAGAACTTACAAGCACACAGATATTTAACACCACAGAGAAAATTTAGAGCCAACAACTGAGGTTTATGAAATGTTTTGGGTAAAAGTAGGAATGGTCATGTTTACTGGACTTATTAAATCTCAGAAGACAGCATGAATCATTTCTGAAAAAATACAGCACTTTAAATATTGTAAAGACAAAATATTGTAAAATAATAGAAAAGCAAAACAAAACAAAAAAAAACCAAAACAACCAAAACTTGCAGACATTGCCATTGTGTTTTGTAAGATGAAAATATACTGATATGATAGCATTGCTTACATTACTATAAATCAACTTTTAAGATGGAAATGAGCCAGAGTATTGTTGTTACTAGAAACCTGTTTGGGGGCAATGATAAATTGTTCATAATGTCTGTTAACTTTGGAGCCCTTTAAAATACTTACCTCTCCTATGTATTTATCTATGGAGATTTCTGCTAAATTTAATCTCAACTATTTCTCTCTCACTGTTCATACAACTAAGAGTCCATTTTCCGAACAATTCTTATAACAGTAGGAAAGACAATAATTAGCACAAACCTGCCTATTCTCACCAGGTGATTTCCCATCATGACCTTACACTGTAGATATTATGCTAGTCAGAGGAGAGAAACTCAACATCCAAAGAGGAATCTTTTTCCAAAATCAAAGTGTCAAGATGTTGGAGTGAGGAGCTGAGTAGGAGTGTGAACACACAATTGATATTTTAAAGGTTCGTATGTCCCATCAACGATTTCTTAATTCTTGTATGTTCCACACTGAATCTGTCCAGACGCTCCTTTCTTAGTGACCTGAAGTCTTGCAGGTAAGCACACTGCTTTTTAGTATGAAGCTGTTTTTCTTATCATCTGTCCATTTCTATCTTTGGATTTTTATCTATCTGCTGTGGAGATGGAGTTTCTAATTCCTCTTTCATAGAAATCTGAATTCTAAAGTCATAGTGATCATCTGTTGCCTTACTGTCAAAATTCCCCACTCATATTTGTCTTTATCCTATGGACTTGACTTTACCCAACTTTGGTTGAGACTACAGACCTTCCTTTTTTAATTCACTGTAATCTGACATAGGCTTCCTTCTGCATGCCCTCTCTTTTCTTCTGCAAACACCATCTGCAGTATCCACGTTCCCTCTATCTCTGTGCTTCTGATTTCAACATGGACACTTTTTCTTCTTGATACACTATACACTGCATAGTTCATGGCCATCAAATTTAATTATGTGTACAGTGTAGGGTACAGGATTATATTTTATCTAGGATTTATTTAGTGCCTACTTTGCCAATAATCTTCCTCTGAAGAAAGAAAATGTGTATATTTACTATATACAAAATGTAAATAACCCTCAACATGAAGACAGACTTTGATCTAAATGACAAAAGTGCAAATTATCCTATTTTTTTAAATCACACTGGATGAAAGAAAAGAAAGAGAAGAGAAAAATTCTTGTAGTCGACTTGTATCTTTCAAGGGCACTCCCCGAACAGTTCTAATGTTACAGGTTATATACACATACAATCTAAGGTTAATTGACATTAACTCAAGGTTTGGGAAATGGCATGGTCATACACTACATTAGGTTTAGTGCATTAAATTTGAAGAAATATATTTCCCAGTAACTTGAGGAAACTAATGGTTTTTAACCTTCCAACATCAATGAAGTCCCTCCAAAACAAAGACAGGGCCTGGGTCTCATAGTCCTGTTGTCAAACTCGAAGAGTGACCCAGTACTCAGTGGCTTCAGACATGGTTTTTAGAGTTAATTACCACTTACATGGGACAGTGTAATTGGTATTTTCTTATATCTAGCTACATGCCAAGGAATTTCAGAAGCATTTTCTGTGCCCCGTTTCCCATCACCTATCTTAGAGCATAAAGCAAGAGGAAATACTGATGAATATCTAATATTTTGCATCCTGGAATATACATGGAAAATATTTTCACAGAAATGTAAAAAGAATTCTGAATGATTCGGGTGGAAATGATTTCTTGGAGAGGTCTTCCTTGTTACTCATCCTGAAGTCAGCAGAATTGCCTATCATCTTTTCCTCTAAAGTTTTTATTAAATGCATTTATGTCTTTGTGTTATAGTGTGTGTGTGTGTGTGTGTGTGTGTGTGTGTGTGTGTGTGTGTGCCATGATGCATTTGTGGAAGTCAGAAGACAACTTCCAAGTCAATTTTTTTCCTTCTACTACTTTGTTTTTAGGAGTTGAATTTGGTTGCCAAGCTTGGTGGTCACCAGGCTTGGAGGCAAGAGCTATCTCACAAGCCCCATTCTTCTCTTAGCGTATCTATCAAAGTGTTATTCCACCTCTGTCTCTCACCTCTGAATTTCACCTGCAATTGGGATTCTTTTCCTAAATCTATTACACATGGAACAAGCAATCTAGTCACTGGCTGGCAGAACTGGAACTCAGAACTTAGGAAATTTTCCTATCACTCTTCATCTTCTTTGAACTCATGGGCTGAAATACCATTTCATATTCAAGCTTCCCATCTGCCACATGCTGCTTTTTCAGCCTCTCAGAAGTAGACTCTGAAGGAAACAAACAAAACATTTAAAGAAAGGAGGATATCAGTTATCTTTTCACAATCAATCTTACACTTCTCTCAACATGATTGAAATTTATTAGCTACTTGACCAAATATCCATTAAATTCAGAGATCAACAGCTCCCCCAACCCCAGACATAGTGCTTGCTTTCCATGATATTGAACTTCAGCTTTGTGGAGGTATGGCTGAGTGTGGTCCATTGTCATGAGCATTGTGAAGTGAAACAGGCAATTGAATCTTACATCCTGAGAATGTTTAACTACTTAAAACTTGTGACCATATTATTTCCTTCTTGGACATCACGCCATCTGATGTTCTATATATACATTTTGTATTGTCATTTCCTTCTTTAGATTTTTGTCCTAGTGCATCTGTGTGTGAGCCACAGATGTTTCAATGCAGACACTGAGCACAGTGAATCAACCTGAACTAGAAGTTTTACTCCAATTACATATGTTTATATTCTATAATTGTAATGCAATTATGGGTCTTGTATCATCAAAAGGTAGAAATTGGTTTCTATGGTCTTTTTTATTTTCTACTAGAAGTTTTGGTAGACATGGAAGCCTCTCATTAGATATTTACCCAGTTTCCATATTTTCCAAATAAACACATCTAGACCGACTTCTAAACCCAAGTGAAACGAAACTGTATAGTTACATTCTTTAAATGGACTTTTCCTAGGAATATTCAATTATTTTGGTTTGATTTGGTTTGGTTTGGCTTAGTTTGACATAACAGGAATTGAATGTATTTTTGTTGAATGAAGAAATGAACTGACACGTGAACTAAATTGGTTTTGAGATACACAAGCAGCTCAGAAGACAATTTTTATTGTTGTCAAACCTTTTATTTATAATCTGATATAAATAAATTTCCTAAGCTGGAATTCATATTTCCTGAGGAACAAATGTATCCAAGCACATAGTTTAGTTTTTTGAAAAGTAACTCAAACATTTTAGACTCAGACCTTGTGGGTGAACTTTCCATTTTATAAACTCCCTAAAAAAAAAAAAAAGATAACTTCCATGCTAGAGGAATCTCATCATGAAAATTTCTGGCAGTATCAATTAAAGAACTGTTCCTTCAAGTTTCCTGATGCCAAAGTGTACAAGGTTTTTCATATTACCTGACTGAAGACTAAAAATCTAGCATAAGGAATGCAGATATATCTCAATGACTAAAGAAAGCTTGTCTATAAATCAAAACTTGCCCTCCGGAGCACCAAGAGATATACAAGAAGATAAAGTACAGAGAATTCCCTACTTTACCCATATCTGTAGATTTTTCTTGTCAGATCACTTAACCTTGGCTTCCCAGACAGGGCATGTGCCTGGACTGGAATAGGGGACATGTGTCATTATGGAGTCTCTTCTTAATATCCAGGGAGCACTTGGTTTGCAAACTCACAGACCTCAGCATATCTGGGCCTCACAGTGATACCGAAGACACACACATTTGCCACATCCCTTCCAAACACAGGGCTTTGTTTCCAACACTAAGTAGTGTGAAGTTACTGACAGTGTCAGTGGACTGGAATTTATTGGAGCAGTGAGAAGAGACTTCTGGATTCCCGATTCGACCCAGATCAGGAAACATTTAGAATGCATAAGCCCATTCAAACTGCAAAACATCAATGCTGCTGGTTTGTCTCTATCTCCATTATTAAAGCTGTACAAAGAAGTTTCACAGAGTGCTCAACTCACAGTAAGGAACAGGGCCCAAATAGCTTACTGAATCCTGCACTGTGATTTACTGAGTGTTCAAGGATTCATGTTCTTTTCTTCTTTCCACAGTGTGTCATGATTGTATTCTAAAAATGCAAGTCTTTGTCTCTCTTCACACATTGGCAGAAATGGTTGGATGTGTACAACATGTTCACAGTCCTCTCTTTAGTTGTCCATAAACTGTAACATGCTGGAGGAAGCAGACAATGGTGTGAACACCAAACCAAGCATTTGCTGGCACTCTAAACAGGCTTTGCTGCTGGGGCCCAGTTATGATAAATACTCATCCATCTAGCTCCTTCATTTCTGTAATGTCTCCCTGTCCAACTTAATAAATGCTTCCTTGCTGCTTTCTTAGCATCTCTTTGAATGAGGAATGTAAACTGAAAGGGCCTAGGAGACCAGAACTGGTACAAAACTCTAGGATGAATAACACCAGGAGACATAGAGACTTGCTCAGTAGTCTCATCGTGGAGCCACAGCCTACCAGAGTGCAGATGGATGAGCTCTCTGGGCGTCAGATAGTACATTAACTGAAGATGCATGAAAGAAGCAGGGCACGAAAGAACAAAACCAGGCTCAAGTTTTAAACAACTGAAGGTGAAGAATAAATCAAGAGAGCATTCCAGACAACAAATTCAAGCTTTACTAATAGCAGTACTGATATTCATACAGATATGTGTGTTTGAATATAGATAAATAATAGAATTATATTCATATATATTCCATTATGTATGTATGTTCATATATATATATATATACATATATATATATATATGAATATATATATTCAATCTCTGGATATGGATATAGGTAAAGATAACAGGATTTTTCTAGAAATACTGAAAATTTGAGAGAAAAAAACCCACAAACTTAGACTGAAAGTATTATTTAGCTATTTCTATATTTATACTGTCATAAACTTTTCCTGTTTCAAGATCCAAAAATAAATAAATAAATTCCCCAGAAAGTCGTGTTTCCTTACCCAAGCTGGATACCATGGAAAAGAGAAAAAAATTTTTTTACAGTGCTAAAGTGTCTGACAGTCTTCAGTTTAAACGTTTTCTCCAAAGAAAATTTCAAATATATTATTTATAAGGTTCTAGTTTTCTTTTCACATATTACACACAATCCCCAGGCTATCATGCCTTAAAACTTTGATAGCAATGCAATTGTTCCAGATAATATATGATGAAATAATAATTAATTCAGGCCACACTGTAATGAGTAAACTGGGCTACTTATTCACTGTTTTTGAAGTCTCTAGGGACAAGCTTCTCAACAGATGGAAGTGGGAAGCAAGAGACAGAACTCACATGGTAATATCTTATTGTTGAGGCTCTCTGGAGATGCAAGTGTTGTTGAGTTTGCAGATATGTTATATTTCTGGGGTTCTTCCAAATCAGAAATATGGAGTCCTATTGCAAGAAGAACATTTCTGCCTGTTTACAACTAGGCTCAAAATAGCACCAGAAATATAGGTGGCAAATCTCTTTCTTGCATTGTGATCGTTAGGCCAGGCAGAAGACACGAGTCCTACCAATTTGTGACAAAGGATGGAAAATATGAAACAAAAAACTGAAGGGTAAATAGCACTGAGCCACCGTGATCAAAGGCTAAAATGAGATGGATACTTTAATGGAGAACATGCCTGTTTATAATGCTCATCAAAACAAGTAAAGAAAAAGAGACCAGAGGCCTTGAATTTTAAAGCATTTAAGGGGGCGGGGGTACAAGGGAGGAAAGGAAAAGTATAAAATGACAAAATTATAATTTTAAAATAATAAAATTTACTTTTATAAATTTAACAGGATTTATTAACATTATGTCAAGTCTACAGTCCCTAGGAGGAAATTACTGTCTATCAAAATGTCCAAAGTTCTTATGCCATTCTGACAATCACATAGGATCTGTCAACATTTTACTGCACGTAGTAAAGTAAGTAATCTTATGGGTAGCAAGTCCTCATCTTGCAGTTTTGTTCATTTGCTAAGCCACCCACCTCTGTAGATATTCATAGCATTTTCTTAGTTTCAACGTTATCCTTTCTGTTTAGCTTTTCATCTGTCTTGTCCCTCATTGCTTACTCTGCACGGGTGAGTTGTGAGAAGGTGAATTCTTCATATTTGGAGAGAGGAAGAAACTTCAACGTTGGTGAATACAGGACACATAACTGCTTCTAAAGAGATTCTTTTGACTAGTCAGGAGGTGTCAGTTTTTTATAGTTAGTGTTGCTTCCTTGGGTTATGGTAAACACATGGACTATGATTCATATTTACTAACCTTAAATCCTAAAAACAACTAAATTATCAATAATAGAATATTACATGTAAGTACTCATTCATGTCTACTTCATTTGTTGTACTTGGAAATATATTTGTAAATAAACTATACTTATTAACAGTACAAACTTTTTAATTTAAATGTAATTATATCCTTTCTTCCTCCTCGTCCATCATACTACTCCCATGTCTGAGTTATTTCTTCTGAATTTATCAATTTCTCTTCACCATTGTTGCATAGACATACAAATGAGTCAACATATAAACACAACCTGCTGAGTCCATTCATTGTTGCCTGCATGTATGCATTTCTAGAGTTGACCACTCAGAATGGGATAAATTTGGGAGCAGGACTAAGGTGAGCCAATCAAAGCCCTGCCTGATGAAGTAGCTCAAGAGTGGGGAGTATCACCGCCTGTGAGGATTTTTGTGAAGACCAGGAAAACAACCAATGGCCTGGCCTTGGTTCCTTTTGGCTGTCTCACAGGTGTTCTGGGAGCCATCTTAGATGTAATGCTGTGTAGGGCTGGTCAGGACTCTTCTTGGAGTCACAGTAACCTGTGGTGACTCACTTTCCATCCAGTTTTTTCCTTCACAAGGTTGACTTGCACCTACCCCTGTTCTCCAGATAACCAGTGAGCACATTCCTGAGGAATGTACTAACTCTCCTTCTCTCAACAGCTAGTTATTTGTAGCTCTTTTTATTGGAATGGGGCCCCTAGAGAGTTCCCCATCTACACTGGGATGTTAATGCTGAAATTATCAGACATGGCAAGACTAGGAGGGAGGAAAGAAATTATGTTGGAATTTTTCAGGTCTTGTTTAGGTAGTCACATTGTGGAAATTTCATGAGTGTAGTAGTTTCCCTGTCATGGCTGAAAACAAAACCTTGTAGCTTGCTTCCTGGTCCTCTGGCCTTTATAATCAACATTCCTCTTTGTCAACATTCTGTGAGCAGTGGGTGAAGACATATTATAGGTTTATCAGTCAGGGCTTGATCTATGTATTTTGACTACTTGTGGCTTTCTGTAATGGTCTCTTTATGCTTTGATGAAACGGTCCACTTTCCTAAACCCGCATAATTCACAACTATATTCTAATACTAGTCTTTATTTGTACATACCTATTTTACTGTTACCACAAGCAAAACAAAATGAAACAACAACAACAACAACAACAACATAGTTTATCTGTTTTAACCATGTCAGGAAGAAGACAAATTTGGAATCAACACAACCTAGAGTTATAGAGTTATCCGTCAACTTCATTCAGAATGTGGTCAGTGTAATTAAAGAGTACAAAAAACTGGGCAAATGCTTAGAACACTCTTTGAATCTAGTGAGTGAAAGGCACTGTTTTAACAGATTTCATGATGTTGGGTTTATAAATTACTGATTGCTACACAACAAATTACCCTAAAAATTCATATCTTGAAAGAGCAAACATTTATTATCTCATAGGTCCAGTGAGTCAAAAATCAATTGTTACTCTGCTTCTCTGTCTCAGGAGACAAAGTGTTACCTGGGACAACTTTCAGCTTTAGGCTCCCTTGAGGGATAATCTGCTTTCAAGTTAAGTCACATGGCTATTGATTGACTTGCAGACCTTGCTAACTCTTCCCACTCAGATCACAAAATGGCAACCAGTTTTGCTCACGATGAGTACAATAACATAAAGAGAATACTTTACAATGAAGACATGTTTTCTTTGTTACCTCAATTTGAAGTATCATTCCATCGGTTTGCCATTTCAATTCAGGATATCAATTAAATTAATTAACTAAGTAAAACACTGAGGGTCTGTCAGGAAAATCCAGACAGACAAGACAGTCTAGTGCTATATAGTGCTAGAAAAATGTCTCAGGTGTTAAGAGCACAGACTGCTCGATCCATACAGAGAAATGAAACAATGACAGAAAGCAAGAAACATTAAAAAAAGAGTGAGAGAATAGTTGAGTGGCATTCTAGGAGACTGCCTATGACAGTTTACGAAGCAAGCTAAGATAAAGAATAATACACTGACCTCCAGCTAGTCACTCAGATTTCATTTGAAATCCAACGTTCTTAAATCTGTGAGCTTTGATTACTCTCCAACCTCTACTGTGAAGGTTAATTGATGAACATATTTTCATGCTGCCTTTTCTCATCACATAAGATGGGTATAGTAGACCATTTTTCTTAGGTCTGTTGGGAGAATTAAATAGTATACTTATACTTAACATTGTAGGATACAGGCAGCAACTCTTTTCTTGTTTTTTTTAGGATACCATATATATTTTTTTCTAAATTCAAGAAAAACAATCTTCCACACTGACTGTTTATGGACTTCCAAGGTTCAACATTGATACCTTTTAGAAGAATATCCAGCATATTTATATCTTCAGAACTCTTTAAAAGTAGTGGTTATTTTGGACAACTTTCTGTGAGAAACAAAATACTGTGACCCAACTAAAAGGATTTTTTTTTCTAATTTTTCCCCTTATTTGAGTTCAGCCAAGATACAGCAATTTCTCATTATAACCAGTGAGTCGCTGGACCTCTAAATGGTCTACTTTGTACTTAGCGCTGACAACACAACCAGATTGTTTTCACAGTTTCTAGATGCTACATTTCAAAAGGGGGCACAGACCTGTGGAAACATGTCTAAGAAAATAGACCAGATTGATGAATGGCTTCTAAATCTAGCCACATGTCAAGTGAAAGATTAACAAGAAAAAGAGTATTAAACCAAGGTAAAATGGACAGGGCTGGCTTCGAATCTTAGTTCTTGGAATCTTAGTTCTACTAGTAGAACTTAGCAATTCACTCACCATCACTGACACATCTGATTCTGTAAACATACAATAAAGATTATATGCTATGGATCTATCCTATGCACACATTAAACAAGTTGCTTTGCACATGGTTCAGATCACTATGGTTATTTTCTTTTTATATGAGGAGGGAGCCTTGCAGTATAAGTTTTGACCTTCTGCCGTGGTGTTTATCTTCAGTACTTTTTGTTGGCAAATTCACCTTATATGGAACATCCCTTGTTTTTAAAGATTTATTTATTCCATTTTTAAATGATGTGTGTGGGTGTGAATACATGTGAGTTCAAGTGTATAGCATCTAGAAGAGGATGTTGTATCCACTGGAACTGGAGTTATATGTGGGTGTGAAGTGAATAGACTTCGGCACTAGGGACTAGGCTTGGGCCTCCTGCAAGAGCAGTCAGTGTTCTTAACATCTGAACCATTTCTCTAGCACTAGATAGCACTAGGCTGTCTTGTCTGTATAAATTTTCCTGACTTTCATCCTCATCAGAACCATCAGTGTTTTACTTTAATTAGCAGTTTACTAAAAGCTGGATTTTAAAATGAATTCTTCGATCTTTAAAATCCCAGCACAATAAAAGGTGGTTTGTAGAATTCATATCTTTTTATCCATAAGTTACTTCAGCAAATTAAAAGACAAGAGGAAAATTAGAAACCGTGGTGGAGATGCTGAAAAACTATCCTGGGCTTTCCTATCTTTAGAGCCATTATCAGAAAACAGAATGACTTGTGTATGGTAAATTATTGGAAAGTCAATTAAACAGCAAATTTCTTTTCCTATGAGATAAGGAAGTTGCAATTGAGGCTTTTCTTAGTTATTTGTATTTAGAGGGCAATAAAAGGTGTTAAATTTACTGTAGGAATGGAAATGAAAAATTACTAACCCTCTTGTTTCTGCTTAAAGCCTGACTCATTCCTTCCAGAATTTGCAAGCTATTTTTTAGAATACCAAGGTTCTGTGATACTCAGGGTACTAAAACAAAAGCTGATTGATAGACCTCCATAACTGACATGCCGGATTTCAAAGCACAAACACAATTAGAAGGTGTACAACCAACGCAACTTACTTTAAATACTGTAGAAGAAACAAAAGTATTTTTAACTTGACAATTAAAAGAGCCTTAACACATGTGCTAACACCTGTTTGAAATCCAGATCCTACCCCAACTTTATCTCTTGCTAACATATCATAGAGAACTGCAGCTAATTTCCATATATGTCTCTGAAAATGTCCAAAACCAGACTTCCAAATGAAGACTGTTATTTCCAATATTGGATTGATTTCTAGACTAGTCCATGATTGAATCTGAATTAACTGGTCACATTTAAGAACAATACAAGAGTTATTATAACTTCTCTTTTTGAGTCTCTGTTCCACAAGGTCTAAGAACTTGAGGTAAGGCAGCTTGTCTCATCAGGGGTATAGGTAAGCAATGGTGGGTCACGGACATATATCCAATACTTTGCAAAAACAAACATGCCCTCTTTGCCATATTTAATACCTGATCGGGATAGTGGACTTGATTATTGCTGGTATAACAGCTTTAATTACATTAGTTGCTAGCATCACTGCTTTTGCAATTGCTGTGACACAAGAAGCTAATATAGCTACTTTTGGTAATCATTTAGCAAAAAGTGTTACTAATGTGTTGAATATACAAGGGGATTTAGGTAGGCTTTTGGAAGAATAGATTGATGCTCTATATCTTATTTAAATTATTGGAAAGAAGTTCAGAATTTAAGTGTAATAAGCCACCTCAAGTGTCATGCCAAATATCATTGGTTTCATGTTATTTCTAAAGTTTACAATGGTAGTCATTATAATTAGGAAGAAGTTTAAAGACACTTGCCGTGTATTTGGCATAATTCTACCACCTCTCTGGATGTTTTAACATTACATAGTGAGCTTATGAATTTCAATAATGCTACTCTGCTGGGCATTGATGTGGTAGATACTGCTGATAAAATTACCCATGGCCTGAGGTCAGTATTTCTATTTTGGGCAAGCTTCAAGAATGTCATATATAGCTTGATCATGCTAGCCCTTTTTGTCCTGGGAATGCTTTTACTCCTGCCCATTGTGTTAAAGCTTGTCTTTAACGTCAACATGTTGGCAGCCAAAGTACATAGCTTGAAACTGAAAATGGACCCCCAGACAGAGTTATTAAATTAACAGGCTGGCAAGCCAAGGATGGGTAAGGTTCTGCATAGAGCCTTACCAACCTAAGATAAAAATGCATTGCTTTGGACAATGCATACGCCATGAGGGGTAAGGAAGGCATTCTTGTCAGAACAACCTAAGACAGGCTCAGTCTTGTTAATGAAATAAAAAAGGGAGAGAGGTGGAGAGCCTTTGGGGCTGCTTGGCAAGAGTCTGACATGGGCCAAGGACAAGGAAATGGGCTGCTTGGCAGGAATATAACATTGGCCATGGACAAGGAAGTAGGCTTCAAGCAGGACTATGAAATTAGGCTAGAACAAAGAAGTAATTTCAGGTAGGAATCTAAATCTTAGGCTAGAACAAAGAAGTAGACTTCAGGCATGAAAATGACCTCGGGTAAGGACAGGGAAGTAGGCTCAGATACTTTGCTCATCCTGATAAACCCTTAGAAACAGTGATCACAGGAGTGTTCACATAATTGTATTTAATGCCTCCTTGCTTGTTCTTTGACTATTTGTGTTTATTGTCTTACTTGTTCCTTGACTATTTGCATCTATTGTATTGCTATATCCTCAACCAAGAACTGACCTTAATACATGCATGTAACTAAAATGATAAAAGCAAAAAGGAGGAGGGGGAATGGGATAGGGGGTTCTAGGGAGCAGAAATGGGGAAAGGGGATGACAACTGAAATGTAAATAAATAAAATATCCAATAAAAATATAAAGGCAGACAAAATTTAGAAAATAGGAAAAGAAAAATTAGTAACCCTATTTTATTTCCCTCATTATATATCATAATTTAAAAGAGATTACAGATTAGAGCAATATAAATGAACACATGCTGATTAATTGGATACTCAATCAAAAATATAAAAGATAAGATTAGAAAACAAAATGTAATCAAATTTATGTTTAATTTTTTGAAATTCCCAATTTTATATACTATGTAAATATTTTTACATACATGTGTATGGAATTATTTTTATGTGAACACCAGTAGTGCTTGATTATTTAGAACATTTAACTGGGGTATTAATATCTTTTTTGACAAAAGAGTATATGACAACACTGGAAACTGATGTTATCAAAACAGAAGCAGTGGGTGGAGAAAGGCACACTAGGTAAGAGCTTAGACTCCTCTTGCAGAGTAAAAAGTTTAGTTCTCATCACACACCCTCTTGTATCTCTAGCTCCAGCAGATCCAACACCCTATTCTGACCTACAAAGTCACTGCATTCATATGCACATGAATGCTCCAAAGATATACATACGCACAACTAAAAATGAAATACATCTTCAAAAGAAAAAGAAAAACAAAACCAAGCAAATTAGGTGACTTAGGTCTTAGAATTAGGTGAGACTATTTCCATTTTGATAATCCTGCTTATTGCTGACACGATCACTACTATTTATTTTATTTCCCACCCATTTATAGTTTCTAATACTTAATATCTCTTCTGAATAACATACTACATAAAATGACAGTCTGAAAAAATTCAGAGAAGTAACACATTTCAAAATAGTCTCAAATAATATAAAATATCTTGAGGTAACTCTAACCAATCAAGTAAAAGTTTGTATGATTAAAAACTTTAAGGCATTGAAGAAAGTAAATTGATGAAGATAACAGAAGATGGAAAGAAGTCCCATGATTACATATTAGTAGAATTAATATAATACAAATGGTCATCATTCTAAAAGCAATCTATATATTCAATGCAATCCTCCATAAGAATTCTAAAACAATTACTCACAGATTTTGATTTAACAGTTTTTATCTTCATGTGGAAACACAGTGAAAGAGAAAACCCTTGAATAATAATAATAATAATAATAATAATAGTAATTCTGGAGAAATTGCCATTCCTGATTTCAAGATACACTATAGAGTTATTGTAATAAAAACAGCATGGTATCAGCATGCAAACAGACACATTTTTGAGTAATTGGAGCTGAAGTCTCAGACATAAGTCTAGACACATATGGACATCTGGCATTTACAGAGAAGCTAGAATACACATGTAGCGGGGAGGCATTATTTTCTGTATATTGTGTTGATCAAATTGAAAGGCTACAGAAGAGTGCAGACAGATCCATACTTCTCACAATGCTCAATACTCAGTTCCAAATGGATCAAATACTTCAACATAAGACCAGGGACACTGATTCTGATAGAAGATAAAGTAGGGGATAAAGTGGAACTCAATGTCACAGGAGATGACTTTCTAAACAGCATACCAATAGCATAGACACTAAGGCCAATAATTAATAAACAGAACCTTGTGAGAACAAGAAACTTCTGTATGACAGATGACACTATCATTCTGCAAAAGAATCAGGCTAAAAAAGAAAAATTTTTTACCAACTTTATGTCCAATAGGGGCTCATATCTAAAATGCATAAAGAACTAAAAAACTAAACATCAAGAAAACCCAATTAAAAATTGAGTACAGATCTAAGCAAAGAGTTCTCAAAAGATAAAACATAAATGACAGAGAAAAAAATTAAAGAAGTTGTCAATATTATTAACCACCAGAGAAATGTAAGTCAAACCTATTTTGAGATTTCATCTTACACTGGTCAGAATGGCCAAGATAAACAAATGACAGCTCATGGTGGAGAAGACATGGAGAAACAATCTATTATTTCTCATCCATTGCTGGTAGGAGTTAAATTTTTTACAGCCACTATGAAAATCAGCATGTTAGTTCCTCATGAGTCTAAGAGTAGATCTACTTCAAGATCCAGCTACAGCACTCTTGGGCACACCAAAAAGAGCTACACCCTACTAGAGTGACACTCATCAATGTTTATTGATGTTCTAGTCATAATGGCCAGACATTGGAAGCAGTACAGCCCATCAACAGATGGATGGATAAGGAAAATGTGGCATGTTTATATAGTGGAATATTCAGCTGCATAAAAAATGTGATCATGAAATTCACAGGCAAATGCCTGGAAGCAGAAAAACTCATCCTATATGAAATAACTCAGACCCCCAAAAAGACAAATCTGGTATATATTTTCTTATATATTGACCTTATCTTTTAAGTATTGCATAGGAATGCTACAATCTATATAGTCACACTGGTTAGGTACAGAAAAAAGGCTAGTGGGGAGGGGAGGATTTTCCTTTTTTTGTTGTTTGTTTTGTTTGTTTTGTTTTGTTTTTCGAGACAAGGTTTCTCTGTGTAGCCCTGGCTGTCCTGGAACTGATTCTGTAGACCAAGCTGGCCTCAAACTCAGAAATCTGCCTGCCTCTGTCTCCCAAGTGCTGGGATTAAAGGCATGCACCACCACTGTCCCGCAAGGATTTTCTAGGAAGGAGAAATAGAATATATCAATATGAGCAGATGGGAGACAGACTGAAAGAGGAGGATGAAATGCTAAGAAGGTGTGAAAGAAAAAAGTACAAGGAAGACAGTTAGCACTCATGGTCGTTTGATGGGTCATATGCAAATTTACTACTGTAAAAGCTTCTCAAAATATAAATGATGTGAAAGAAATCTAAACAGAGTCACCGAAAAAAACGGGGGGAAAATGACGCAACTAGACTGCTCTCATCACCAAGACCAAGTTTCATTATGGGTAATCAGTTAACCAGTTCAATTTATTTAATTCTTAGCCAAAGGGGCCCTCATGAAAAATCCCAAATGACTCAATCTATTGCCAAAGTTATTGGTTGCTCTTTATAAACTGATGTTAATGTCCTATTTTTGATGACAACATGCTGGTGCCTAACTTGAGCCTTCATGCTTACTGACTAATGCTCATTGTACCAAATGCTAATCTAGTTATAAAACCTATGATCTACAGTGGTAATCTGCCTACATGGTACTCTGGTATAATAATGGCACAGATGAGTGGGAATAACAAATCACTATTTTATTGGATTTAAGGCCCACTTCAAAAGATGGAAGCCATGCTTGACACTGTTCAGGTGGGCAAGAACCCAGGGACTAGATAGACCATGGGCCTAGAGAAAAACCAAATACTTGTTGGTCTGCTAGAAGAACATAGCAATAAAGGGACTCCTAATGATATTCTCCTAATGATATTCTGCTAGATCAGTGTCTCTCTCAGTCTTTAGGTGATAAGCTTCCTTTTGCATTAGATGGCTATTGTCTGTGCTCTGGACTACACCCTCCTGCTCCTGACCCTGCCTGGCCTTACGTGTTGGAAGTGAGGTGGTGTGGAGTCAATGACACAGACTTCAGGAGCAGGTGACAAACACAGCAGCAAGCCCATCTGAACACTGCTGCAGGCTCCTTTAATACCCTCCACCTGCACCCCATTGGTCCCAAGAAAGCAGCTCTTCTAAACAGCAGTTCCCAGTTGGCTGGCATTGTCTACTTCAGCAATCCTTGATCTCTCAGGCAGTCCTTGTGTTTACATAGAGGTGGCCCAGCTATTCCTGCTACCATGGTAACTAATGCATAGACTCACAACTGGGAAATGTGTAGAGAGTGAGAGACTTGGAAACATTCACTCCTACATAAGATGCCTTCATCAAACTCCTCTTTTCATTGCTCTGGGAGGTATGAGGAAGAAGAGGTAGGAAGATTGCAAGAGCCAAAGAGGATGGATAAACCTTGGAAATTGTGTCTTGTGCTTTCTAACTCTTAAATTCTGATTTGTTTGCCATTTTTATGTTTATTTTTAAGTTTTATTTTTTATGTATTATGCTGATTCTCTAGAGAGAGAGAGAAAGAAGATGTAATTGTATGGGGGCTTGTGGGGGAGATTTTGGAGGAGATGGGAAAGCATAACCATAATCAAAATATATTGTATGGATTTTCAATAAAAATAATTTAATTAATAAGTTCTAACCTCAAATATTAAAAAATATTAAATATCTTTCAAAGCTTAAGTAAGATCTTCAGGTAATAGTAACATGATACTCAACTCCAACTCTTCATGAAGGACTGAAGAATTGTTAAAGTCAACAAATATGGAAAAAATCAAAATCAATTAGTTTATTCATTCTACTTTCAGTTACTGAAAAGCATAATTAACTTCTAAAATTAAGAACAGGCATTCTTTTACAGGAACAGAAAGAATATACTCCATTTTGAGAGGAGAGGAGAAATGGGGATTATTGTGATTACTCAAGTCTGACATTGTTATGGTAAGGCAACATAGACAATATTTGCATAACAATTGGGTATGATCCTGCTTTGAAGAACTTCTTCTTTTCATTGTCTTCTCTCTTTCCTGCTTCTCTGAGGTATCACACACTCCCTCATTTCTTCATTTTGGTATTTTTTCCCTTTTGGTACAAAATATCCACATTATCAATATTTTACTTATCAATATAAACTTAACATTTATTCTTTAGACTTTAGGAATCACTTTTCTTATACAGGAATCTTTTCAAAATACTTTATACATTTTCTGTTTGTTGAACAGAATAATGACATGTTAGAGAATATATTGTAGAATTCTATTTGGTTTTTGTATTTAAATTTTTATATTTTTCTCTCAATGTTGTTCTTGTCTTATTGTGAACTGTTAATACCAGAAGTTGGTTAGCCAACACTGGTCCAGAGAGTGAGATGAATATATCCAGTCATCTGAGGCTCAATTACCCTTCCTGTCTTCTTGGTGACTACACACAAATGGGTGTACAATCTACTTTGACTTTTATGAGGATATGTCTCTTCTCCTTTTTTTCTTTACATCTCTTAACATATTTGAATTTCTTGAGATCAACATGACCAAACAGCAATATTTACTCACTCTATTTTTCCCTCCTTTTCTTCACGATTGCTATCTGCCTTTCTCCCCTTCTTTCTTCTCTCTCTTTTCATCTCCTCCGTCTCTCTCTTCCCAGTTTAACAAATACAAATTGTCTGTGCTGTCGCAGAGAGCCCATATCTACATCAAAGTAGATATTCCCTTGTCTTCCTGGTGCTAAGAAGTGACTTTCTATAGTGATTTACATAGTAATTACAGGAAGAGAGCTCACCAAAGGGACATAAAGTCTCCTTCAACAGGTTTAACATAGATAATGAAACATAATCACCTCCAGAATTATAGAGACTAAAATGGCACTACATCTGGCAGAAATTCTCATGCCTGATTTCTACCAACCTCAACTGTAATTTTTTTCCAAATGGCAGTTAACTTTAAATGTCTGAAATGACTGATTTTTGAAGTAATAAGATTATTTTGTTCTCTTGGGTTTTTTAAAATAATATTTTATTACTTCTTTCAGAACTTTATGCCATGTGTTTTAATTAACTCCTACCCACTCAATTCCACATTCTCTTTCTCTCTAATATTCAGCTGAATTTAAGAGGCTGAAGATTATCACTTAACTATTAAAGATATTTCCACAAAAGAACTAGAAAATCAGCTCCTGGGTTGAATTTTTACTCACTCATATTAAGATTTTATTTTTTATAGCTGTTGATGTGTTTATAAAATATAAAGAGAGAGGGATATGTTCTATGGAAGTGTAGTCAGTATGGGGGAAGGGGTTGTCTCAGTGGGCCTATGTTGAGGCATCCCTTCCCCTTGAGGGACCAGCCACACGATGGTATAGTATAGAATAGAGTTTATTCAGGGCATGGGGGGAGGAGTGAAGAGGGTAGTAGAGGCAGAGAGAGAGAGAGAGAGAGAGAGAGAGAGAGAGAGAGAGGGAGGGAGAGAGGGAGAGAGAGAGAGAGAGAGAGAGGAAGAAGAAGAGGAGGAGGAGGAGGAGGAGGAGGAGGAGGAGGAGAGAAGTTGAGGAGTAGAGGTCGGCTGTGAACACGTAGAGAGAGGAAGGAAAGGGAATGGGGAGTGGGGAGGAAAAGCAAGAGAGCAAGAGAGGGAGGAGAGGGCAAACAGCCTTTTTTATAGTGAGTCAGGCCTACCTGGCTCTTTCCAGGTAACTGTGAGGTGGAGTTTAGACAGAATGCCAATAGCGGTGATATAACCTTAGATTCTGTGCATGTTAGGTGAGTATTCTCCTAAGCTCTATTCTTAGCTTTTCTTGGATTTCGTTTGGTTGTTGTAGTTGTTTTGTTATTGGTTTTGGTTTTAGAGATAAGAATCTGCAACTGATTTTATTTCATTAACATGAATTTCATTAACATGAAATTTATTTCATTTTTCTCATTAAAATCTATTTTAAAAATGAACAGCAGCATAGATGAAGACAGGCTCGTGAAATCCTATCTGTAGATTAGCATCTTTTGGTAATTGGCAGATACATGGACAGGGATAGTCAGTTTTCTCAGGGATGGAGATATGAGAGGCCACCCATACTCTGGTAGATGATCCTATACCCATTTGTGTACAGGCAGCACTCAATGGACTCAGTGAGTTGTAAAAAAAAAAAAAAAAGGAGACAGAAATGGGAAGGCTGTTGGAGGAATTGCAACAGAAAGTATATATGCTCGAAGCACATTATTTGCATATATAAAATTATCAAACAATAAGAATAGATTGAATTGAATTTATTGACTTGCCCAGATCATATAGTTGAAAATAACATAACAATGTTAAACTAATGTATCTTTGTATTTACTTGACTAATCAGTTATTAAACATACCACCAACACCTGCTTTCCTTTCTTTCTTTCTTTTTTCCTCTCTTTCTTTCTTTCTTTCTTTCTTTCTTTCTTTCTTTCTTTCTTTCT
>NW_021604616.1:5271456-5282560 GCF_004785775.1 Grammomys surdaster | reverse complement strand
TCTTTCTTTCTTTCTTTCTTTCTTTCTTTCTTTCTTTCTTTCTTTCTTTCTTTCTTTTGCTTTCATGTTTCCATTTAAATTTTGGGGCATTACTATCTTTTCTTTACAACTTCTCCCTAATTGACAACAGCTCATTGTGTTATTAAGAAAAATAGAGAGGAATTTATCCACAAAAAGCAACTATTTTGTGTTTTTCAGTTGTTCCAATATGTTGTATTTTGGACGTGTAAGTTTTAATCAAGTTTCTTACTCTCAATTTGTCTATGAATAGGTACTAGAGTTGAAATATTTGGGGTTGCTATTCATGGCTGAATGTAGTTCTAACTTTAGTGTGATGGTATTAAGAGACAGGAACTCTGGAAAACCATGACAGCCCACAAGAATAGAATCCCTGGGATAGAACTAACAGCCTGGGAAAGAACATCAGAGCTGCTTCTCTGCCTTGGAGAGAAAAAGCAAGAAGATGATATTTTATTCTCCAAGAGGAGATTCCTCCGCTGGGAATAAATTGACAGCAATTTGGTCTTTGACTTAATCTTCAGAACTGAAGAACAAAAATACCGGCTTGTCCCTTGGTCCACAGGACTTTATGAATACAGACCAAATGGTCACGATACTGTTTTGCAGGGCACAAGAATGTCTATAGAATTGCTTAAGGGTCATCTGTCAATGCTACATGAGTTCCAGTAAATAAAACTATTTGTAGAATTAAACATAATTATCTTGGAAAATTTAATAGTTTCTCTTTGTTACATGAACTGGGTGGACAAAGATAACAATGTATGTAGCATAGAGATTTCAAGCCAGGGGCTCTGTTGGTAGAATTCTGTCTGATGTGCAGGAAATTCTGTTTAGTCTCTAACACTATGCATAGCTCTAATTCCAGTATTTTCGATTTGGAGGCTATGATATCACAAGTTCTAGATTACTCTTGGCTACATAGCAAGTCTGAGACCAGTCTAAACTACATGAGACCCTGTGTCCACTCCTTCCACACACAAATGATTTCAACATTTAAGTCAATGGTTCTCAACCTTAATCCTTTAGTTGTAGTGATCCAGAACCATAAAACAATTTTTATTGCTATTTCATGAGTATAATTTTGGTACTGTTATGAATCATAACATGAATATCTGATATATAAGGTATCTGATACATGTGAAAGGGTGGTTTGACTCCCAAAGGGGTCACACCACACAGGATGAGAAACACTGATCTACTTGATCCATTGTCTCCAAATGCAAGACTGATTAGCATTTGAATCTTTCTGAAGTCTCTGTAAAAATACATAGATACATTCTTTGAAAGGTAACAATGTATGATGTGTAATTTTCATAAGAAATTAAAAGTGTCTAACAAGGAACAAAACTGTAAAGCCTGTGAACATTTACATATAATGAGACGCACACCCATTTCTATCTTACTAAAACCGACCAATTCAACTGTGAATCATGCTTTGGAAATGTTTTAAAATTCGATGTTCAAGTAACTACTGCTCATTAAAAACCAAACCAGTTAAAGTTAATGAGTACATTGATAGATTACTAAAATCTTATTATTTAAAGCTGGATTGATAGGGAAGAATAATATCTACTTTTGTTCCAGAGGTTTAAGAAGTTAGAAAATCCAAGTGACCCAACAAATGTTGACTTCTTCAGGTCCATCTGTGCTGACAAAACCATTGAGGTCACTTCTCAGAGGACCAATTGTATATGTCTTCCAGTAAGTCATGGGAACACAATCTCTGCCCTTGATTCTTTCACAGATGTATCTTCATCAGTGGCACTAACTCAGAGATGATGGCTGTTTTTATTACCCACTGTCTGAGTTCAGGGCAGTGTAAGGAAAATGTACCACAGTGGAGTGTTTCCACAACTGTCTATCCTGAGATTGCTGAAATAGTATTGATAACTAGATGATGCAAAGATCTGATTCATTCCAAACTATTGTATCAATAAAGAATACACCAAGAGCCTGTATTTAAGATTGTGATGACCATGGTGGAAACATGAAACCAAATGATGTTTTGTCTAAAAGCAACTTTTCCACTAAAGTGCAAACGTTTTTTTAGTATCTTTTCTTATTGAATCTGCTTTTCTTAGAGTATTTCAATTCTCAAACCTGTAACACACACAGATATTTTTTAAAATAAGCTTTTAAAATGTTGTCATCAAAAACCTATCGACAAACTAGTGAGATCGCCATGCTCACAGCTCTGATCAACATAGTTAGCTTGGTCTACAAATACTGAGAAGGAACACGCTGGGCTGAAGTTCGTGTGTCTCCTGAGTAGCACAGGGAGGCCTGGAAATCTGTGCTCCATGTTCCAATTGAGTGTAGAACTGGCTCTCCTAGAAACAGTACATTCGATTTTTCATAATTCCATAGTTTAAAGAAGAAGCAAATAAGCAGTCTGGAAAGGGTTGCGAGTCGAGCATCATGATGCTATGGTTAGCTAAGTCCGTGGGCACATCTGGAAAGCAATTGCAATCCATGAACCATGCAAAATTGTAAATGTAGCTTGTGGAGAAGAAGGGCCCTTTCTATCTGACATTATATTGACCAGGTTTTTGCTCTCCCCTCTACAGAGGCCCTTCACCCTGTTCTGTAAACAGAGAACGAAGTCAGTGGCTCGCTCTTGCATGCAGGAGGTTGGCAGCTCACCCTGAACTTGCTTTAGCCGGAGCATACCCAGGCGTCATGGTCAGTGGGTATCTTGTAGCTTCAAAGGTAAGTCCACTGCTCAAAGGGAGACATTTCAATGACCCAGGATTCCTGGCGTATTTTATTTCAGTTGTTGGAAGTTTCTCAAAAAGGCACACAAGCTCTCCAGCTGCCTGGCGAGTCTGTGAAATGCATGCAGCAGGGCTCCCGGACAGGGCTTTAGAAAGCAGCTTGCAATACAGATCCAGCCCAGTCTCTGCAACTTGATTTCACTAGAACAGATGTTATCTGCAAGCAATTAACATACTTGTCATCACCAGCGAGACAGACACAGAGTTCTTCAGGTCATTGCTTACAATGTTTTAATATACCCTTAAGAAAAGTGTGCTCAAAGGAAAATTTTTACATTGATATTAAGACAGCATTCACTTAAAAAAAAAGAGTGTTACATGTGTTTATTTCTTAGTTTTTTTCTTTCAATCTTTATAAAGAAATACTAACATTTTCTTTTAATTATTAGGGAATAAAATTTATCAGCAACATAAATATTATGGTAACCGGCAACTCAGTTATATCATGTCTAATTATAGTTGTTAATATAGCTTCATAAATTGTTGGATAAAGCTTGCCATTTGATATATTTTCATCTATTTTAATTCTTTAAAGTTACTTGTTACATATTTTTGCGTGCACAAATAGTATAATTTGTAATAGTTAAACAAATGTCAAATAGTAAAATATCAGTGTTATTTCTCCTAAGAACAATATGATGAAAAAGTTTGGTGACAGTTCAAGTGATATGTCCTTAAATAGATGATAAGAACAAAACCAAAGTAGCGATTTTAAGTTTTTAAACTGCATTTAAAAGTGTCCAAACTACATAATGGGTTTCTATCACATAACTATACTTTTGACATTAAATTATTTTCTTACAGACTGACCCCGACCTAATTGCCCTAAATATCTATCCTCACACAATTCAGATTTTTACATTTATATCTTGACTTTTTAGAAGACTGTGATCATTTAAATGATTTCTCTGATCACAAAATTCCTGCAGAGGTTGAGTAATTTCTTCTTTTCTCTCATGTTCCTTAGAAATTAAGGCAGGCAACTGGTACACTCTCAAGTACACTAGAGTCAGCTCCACTAGCTTCACAGTGTAATCTGAAATCACAGAAAAATCTACTCCAAACTGCAGAATTGTATATGCTTCGGAATGAAGACAGAGGACAGCCAATCCACCATGGGCTGGGGTCTGATGCTCTATGTCACCTCAGAGTCCACATTTACTAACTGATGCCCTTGAAAAACCAGTATTTTTATCTAAAGTAAGCTTTGCTTTTGCTTGAAAGTGTTCCTTTTACCTAGAAAAATGACTTATGCAGTGTATGTAAAGTGATCATTAAAACTAAACATGAGGAATACCACTATACTCTTATTAAAATACTCTCTTCCCCTTCTGAGTTATGTAATAATTCCACTGTGGTTTTTTCATGTATCTCACTATAAGGAGCAACTATTGAAATATCTGCCAGGGTCGGTGATGGGAAACCTCCCAGAGCAAAGCCAAGACATCATGGGGCTTTTTCCTAAGGGAGGACCAAAATCCTGATGCTTTTGTGTGACCAAAATCCTGATGCTCTTGTGTGACCCCCTTTTGAGTATATTTTGGCTAGTCCTTCACAAAACTGTCAAGACACTGAGGTGACAAGCCTGTGTGTGCTTTGGAGAAGAGGGGGCATTCAATTCTTTTGAAAATGTTTTGTCAGCTTCTACACTAATTGAAACATGCAACTTATGTGTGAACTTACTGATTCTGTCTCAGTAGGCTTGCTGGAAGTGCATTCCACACAGCATCTGACAATTCAAACAGCTTGTTCCGAAAGCCTTCTTCTGCTGGACAAGATGAGAAATATAATGTGCAAAGCCATAGTTAAATGAAGAAATGATTTTGGACACCCAAACTTCCAATGAAGTAAATTGCAACAGAAACATGGCAGAGATCATCAGGTGAAGGGGAAAGCTTAAATAATGTCTGAAATTGTAACGCGGGCCATGAGTCCCAGACCCACAGGCTGACTAGAGTATCATGGATTTTAACAGTTCGCAGAAGCTAATGTGTGTGACGCCCATCAAGGAGACAGGGATGTCAAGAAATATTTTCAGCAACGATGATTTTACTGGCTAACATGACTTGTTATTTCAAGATAGAATATCTATAAAACACACTGCACAATGACATAATGGTATCAATATTTTACAGCTACATTCTTAGAGACATTTGAGTGGATAGTGTTCTAACCATGAACTCATTTATCAGCTAGGATGCAACATTTCTTTTGTAACAATGAAGAGCCACAGAAAGATGCAAGAGCAATAAGATGTACTCTTATTAATATGAAGACATACTCTTCATTGAAGGTGAAAAGTGATTGTTTAACATCCCGTCCTCTCTTCATTTTTGTGCTCATAGTCTCCTTAGCCCTTTAAGGAGAGTGGAGATTATTAGTCTTGCTTATCACTGCAAATCCAGTGTCCATGTATTATGGATGCTTGCACAAATTAAATTTTATTCTGTATTTTTGTGTATGTGCATATGTCTGTACATTATTGTGTGTATGCTCACATGTGTGCACTTGTGCATGCATGCCAGAGGTTGTTGTTAGGTCCTTTGCTGCTCTACACTTTAATTTTTGAAACAGAGTCTCTCACTATACCTAGATCTTTCTAGTTTGGTAAGATTGTCAAGCAGAAGGTATCCCAGAGGTAGGATTAAAGGCACAGTATCCACACTGATACTTAGACATGACTTCAGGTCCATGTAATTGGATAAAAAGCCTTCATGGACTGAGCCATCTCCCTAGCCTCTATAATCAATTTTTTAAAATTATTTAATTTTTATGGGTATGGATGTTTGTGTGCATGTAGGTCTGTGCACCATGTATATTCCTGGTGCCCATAAAAGTCAGAATGGAGAGTTCGACCCCTGGACCAGGCCCACAAGCCTGTGTGAGTGTTGAAAATCAAACCCGAGTCCTTTGCAAGAGAAACCAGTGCTCTTAACTGCTGATTAATCTCTTTAGCCCTTGTAGGATTTTTTTGTTTAGTTATTGGTTTTTATTTAGTTAATGGCTGTTCTAGACACTTACTGACACCCACCCATTTGAATTATGAAGTAGATTATTTGTCTTCATTATTATACTGATTTCTATTTTTGTGTCATTATTCTGTCCAAGGTTTCCCTTTATCTTGGTGAAAATTTTAATGAGAGGGTATTTGCATGCATTGACAAGCATTTATTGTTTCTTTTCCCTTTACTGCAATTATGATATGGATTTCTACAGTGCCTAAGAGTCAGTCTGTCAGAGTTGCTACAGCAAAAGACTACAGGAAGTGTCCTGTTTGACACTCAGGAAATGTAGGAATTCTAACAGGGTCAGTGAATACTGAGCTGATCTCTAGGTCATAGATGGCACATTCTAAATGTGTCTTCACATGGTTAAAGAGATAAGACAGCTCTTGGACTTCTTTAATTAGAACTTGACCTTCCTGAGCTAATTAACTTTAAAAGCACCAATTTCTAGTATCATTATGTGGTGATTAGGATTCAGTATATAAATTTTGGAGGTAAATGGATTGAAAAGAATAGCATAGAGGGAGAGTAGGGAGAAGGCTATAACCAGAGACATTTGAGAGGAGGCCACAGGGGTGAAAGGAATGGGAAGCATCAAGGCAGGTCCCAAACTGCACAGGAACAGCATCTGCTAGTCTTACCCGTCGCTACAAATGCTCATAGTCACTAAACACTTCTCTGTGTCTGGCTTACGAACCTTTATATTTGCATCTTTTTGCTTCGATGAGTTAATAATTTATAAATTATAGTAGTTATTTCTACCTTACTGAATGCTGGAATAATGGGCTTGAGGGGCGAAAATAATGCTTATACATTAAATTCATCTTTCCTCACATCTTCAGAAGTATACCTTTTTCAGAAAATAAGGATAAAATTGCATTTCATCAGGCCATATATTATAAAATTGTGGATCTTATATTTAGTAAAATACAATGTTGGATCTTTGGTTGCCCCAGGTTAACTAGAAGGAAATAGATTTTGCTATTAAGGCACATCCTTCCTAAATCTCATCATTATGCCTTATCATGTACTCTGCTATCATGGACTCTAGTCTCCATTGCTTCATGCAGCATCTGGGAGGACAGAGGCTGGAGCACTGTGCATCAGTAACAGCTGAAAAGTGGAGCGTGCTTGATGGTTGGGAAAAGGGAAGAGATAAGTTTCTAATATTAGTAGTGGTATTTTCATCGCTTCAAACTTAAAATGATACTCTCATCCCACTGGTTAAAATCAGTCACATTATAGTTTTAACTACAAGGGTGTTAACGCAGAAGGATGAGTAGAGAGAATTTATTTAGTGTCCCTTACTCTGTAATGCTGTCCACATGGTTTTTTGAAGGGTAACAAACCCACGGCTTTCAGTGGATCATAAAGCGATCATATTCCTCTTTCAAGTCGGAACTCTGTCTCACTCCTGCTTTTCTTCAGTCAGGGTAGAGTGACTATCATCCATTCACTCAAAGCTCCAGATGTATTTCTACAGTTCTTGTTCATGTAGAATATTAAATAAACAGATGCCATTCCTGATTAGGAATCTCCATTTCCACCTACCTAATATAAAAATGTACCAAGTCATTTTCAAATTAGGGATTTCTGTTTTTGTTTCTCATCAACATAGGAAAGGTGTTGCCAAAGTAGGTAGTTGTAGAGCTGTTGACTTTCCCAAGTGAACTGTTCATTTGCTGATTAATTTGAAGCACAGTTTCAAGAAATACGAGGTCATCTTCCAATTTGTAAATGAAATGCAGTTGTTCTGTTTCCCAAGTGATGTACAGTGCTGGCAGCAGCCCCGAGATGGTGTCATCAGCACCACAGCATTGATGCTCAGGCAGTTGCTCAGCAGTGTCTTCACTTATTTTGGAAATTTGTATTATACCAATAAATTTAGCAGGAGAAGAAACATGGCTCAATATTTTAAAGTTATCTTTTAGACAGTCATCTGTATCATGCTGTCAAAGGAAACATTGTACCAATTTGAAAGGCAAAGTTGAGGACTTCTGTTCTAGAATGTTTCATTCATTCCTACAGTTATTTTATTTAAGTGCTCGCCCACGTTTATTAACTTTTTGTCTTTTTTTCTTTCTTTTACTATTAGATTCTGAAATGGATTTAAAAATGGACATTTCTGGCTATTTTAAAAAGAATAGCTCGAAGGCTTCCAAGGAGGCTCAAGGGTAAAGCGTTTGCCACACAAGCTTGCTGATCTGATATCACAATCCATGTACCATGGGATTTGCATGCCTCTGATACACACAAATGTACACACGGGCACACACACAGAGACAGAGATATCATGCATACATGCATACATATTACATATATAGACACATTCATAGACATAAGTCAATATTTTAAAGAAAGTTTCAAACAGATAGTAAAGTATCTATTTTTTATTAAAGATGAAAATTATCAGGGGTAGATGAACAGAATAATAAGACCCCAGTGTGGGGTGGCACCCAAGGGGTGGGGATAATGGGGTAAGGGATTTGTAAGGATGGGAATAGGATGAGAGGAGGGAGGGGGCTGTGATCTGGATGTAAAGCGAATACATAAATAACTACATTAATAAAATATTAGTTTTCTTCATACTAATACATGATGTAAACATAGTTATAATAAAAATATCAGTTTTTCTCTAGATGGATGCATATAAATTCAGTTATAATAAAAATTCCAATTGAATTATTTGAGAGAATTAGTTTTACAACTGTCTGAAGAAATTCAACTACCCATAAATGGTGAAATATAAAGGAAAAAGAGAAGTTATACTGGGGAAACTCTGCTACCAAATATTATTTACTATCATGACTTAGCAGATGGTTAAAAATGGCTAATATGACAGGATGAGGAGTTCGGAAACACAGGTGTTAATACATATGGCAGAATCAACAGAGAAACAGAAAAATGTAAAAAAGAAATCATTAAAGACCTGTGTCCAATTAGCTCATTTTCCATAAGTAGGAAACATGAGTTGGAATGTTACCTTGGGTCAGAATGCTCCATTTTGGTGGGATAAGATGTCGTACTTTTAAATAGTAAAGAAATTATGAATATGTCCATGTATAACATCATGAATGACAACTTCTCTTAAGTATTTGTTAAAATAAACAATTAAATTTGTCTCTTCGTTACTTTTCCAATCCATGGCTTTTCCTGGGCCTTGCCCACTTGCATCACCTTTGAGCAGTTTATCTAAATGGAAATGCATATCCTCACACCAGCATTTGCTAGAGGGTCCAAAGCCTTCCATGCTTTAGGCAACAAGAATGATCAGGTCTTTAACTGTTATGATAAATTCAGACACATAGGAATTTAGAGCCATGGGAAGCAGCCACTGAGATACATTCCAGAACTCCAGCAGGTCTCAGAAGAGTGAATACGCTGTGGTCTGACCTACTTGCCATCTCTGGGAAGGGGCATTTAGAGCAAGAAGAAAGGAGTGTAGAAAACTGCTTTTGGCATTATAAATAATGACACAAATCCCACCAGATAGATATAAGACTGAGACTTTTCTCATTTAATCAAACACACAAGTTACTGTAAGAAACAACTTTATCATATGATCATTAGCAAATTTTAAAATTAGTTGAATCCATTTTATCCCTAACAAAACATATTATGATTTTCATTGGACCTCATCTTTGGCAGGCCTTGAAAAAATTTAGAATTCTATCATTCTAGAGAATACAAAATGGTTTTAAAATGCTCAATTAATTTACTTTTTTCTGACTACCAATTATTATTTTAAAATTTAACAAAATCTATATTTATTTGTGTTTCTTTCTTTATGACGTTTTTGTCTTTTCTTTTATCCATAAAAACAATATTTTTATTACTTTGTGGTATAAAATAATATTTTTGACAGTGTGCATGTCAACTTTCTAGAATAATAACATTATTATTAAATTTTCTAGTGGATTTAAGGTAAAGCCAATATTCACTCCTGAAAACTGAATACTGTAGGATCAGGAGTTCAAGACCTCCTTTAACTGCATAGCAAGTTCAAGGCCAACATGGGCTTCCTGGAGCCTTATGGCATAAAGTTAACAAAAACAAATATGCAAACAAAAAAAACAATCATCTTAGAAAAAGTGATGAGAAATGAGCAATGCATATGAAAATGTTAGAAAGTAATAGACATTGTGTTAGAGAAAGAAACTAAGAACCCACATATTGAAAATTATAGGGGGAAGAAGAAAATTATGGCATTTCAGATTTGTGCTTTTATTTTCCTGAATCCTCACTGATTTCCATGTTGAGAATTACAGAAAGTTAATGTTTGTATTCTCAGTGCCAAGATAGAAGTGTAAAGTAGAAATAAAGCAGGTTGAGGGAATAGTAACTTCTTCACACTAACTCATAAATCTATATTTTCTTAAGTTTTTGAAAAGTCTACATTTTGTTCATCTTTATTTTATTTAATAAACTTCTTTTGTCTCTTCTGTAAGAAAATATACACCCAATTTTCTATCATATAGCATATATTATAAAAAACCATATTTCATTAATTGTAGACTGTAACTTCAAAGTAATTTTGTCTTTAATAGTTTGTTATCTCCTAATTAATTCATTGGAATTTTCCATATGTAATTTTGGTTGCCTGTTTTCGTCAGGTGTTGACCAACTGCAGCATGTTTAGTGCACATCTAACTTGCTCAGAAGATACAGTAACTCAACCAATAAACATGATAGATGCTTTACAAGTTCCAGGTAGAATGAATGAATGAATGAATGAATGAATGAATGAATAAGGGAAAATGGAGAGGACTTGGTGTTCCTAAAATTTTGTCAAGATTAGGTCGGTCAAAAGAAGAGAAACAAACCATATGGAAGAAATGGTAGTTAGGATGAAGAAGAAAAAGTAGGAACATGATGCTGAAAGGTCACACTATCCTCTTGGGAAATTTCTAGAAAAGATGTCTGAGAGTATAATGAAAACAAATGAGCTACTTGATTTAATTTACTGGCTCTAAAACAGTGCAGAACAATAATCCCTCTCCCCAAATGACCAAGGCTTAGGATTACAGTCATAGTTCTGATCCTGGATACATCCTAAGTTGAAGAGAAGTTGCTATAACTTGTCATATAAGTAAACTCCAGCCTTTGAAGTGTATGTGAGAAATAGTGTTGATCCTAAATGCGTAATAAATGAATAAATATTTCATCCAGGATTGAGTAACAAGTGGTCCTTGTTTCCTGCCTCCTAGTGTCTTAAACTTTCCAATACATTATACTTACCTTCAGCTTTAATATTTGGGGGAATATGACAGGTTAAAACTTTCATTTTAGAATATTTTAGTTTCT